>NC_092696.1:19525190-19825190 GCF_964275005.1 Diadema setosum | reverse complement strand
TATCATCCTATATAGTTTCTTGTGATTTGTGATGAATTGTAAAAAAAAAAATAAATAAATAAATTCTTATTCCTCATCTATAAATCATCTTTAAATTGTGAAACTTTGTACTCAGTATAACTAATTTACAGGTATACAATTGCAAGAATCTGAAAGGTATCCGGTCCCCGTTTAACCCTGGTAACATTTCAATGAAAATTTCACCTCTTATTTGTTTTAGTATACTACGTTTACTTGTTAGTCTTTAAATATTTTACTCTGCAGAAATCCTTCGTAGGGAAGTGAAATTTCCTTTCAACATCTTTGTTTGAAAGTAAATATTTCATCCCTGTACGGCTATTTTTGAACCCTACCATCTTTGTTCTGGTTCCCTTAAAATCGATTCCGAAACCATTTTAATGCAGCAGTATTCTTTGGCTCTATCAAAGGTCGATTTGAGCCATGCCCTCTTCCTACTGGACTTGAAGTGGACTGGGAGGCAGCCTTGCAGTGCGTGCTGCCGTATGTTCAACAGTATGGCCGAATGCAATACCCGAGAATTCCGGGGGAGCTGGCCCATTTTATTACCGTTGCCAACCTGCTCGACACCGCAGGGCTCATGTGGACGTCAGACAGCCAACTCCAGGCTGTAGGGGAATTTTGCCTAAGGATTGCTCCCCGGCTGCCCGTTATTATCACCCAGGCAGCTGACACAGGTCCCATGGATCAACTGGCAGCAATCTGCGATCCGATTCTGAGATCTCTGAGAAGTGGGACATCCCTGAACGGCGAGGACTACTGTCGATCGCTCTTCGCGGCATTCGGACTCTCCCAGACTTATTCCACTATATTTGACACATATACCGAGCCAACAATTCTCCCGGTCGACTCAGACACGACAACTTTTCCCCAGTGGACTGACGAGATCATTGCATTTGCTGAATCCAGGCGCCCGTTCCAATGGTTCACTACCCCGGTGCCCTCTGGAAACAATCCTCTACGACCGTTTGATATTCTGGCCCAACTTCAACAGCTTCTCCATGATCTTTACGGTATTGAGGAATTCGGCGAGGATTCCATTTGCCAAGCAGCTGGAGAGCTAATTGGCTCTGGACGGACCATTCGAGACATGGTCACTGAATTCGCTACCGAATCCTTGAAAACTCTCTTACCCAGAGCTGCCGAAATATGCGACAACTGGGACGAGATTACATCCCGAACGTATCCTGATTACGCTATTCCCTTTGGCAACCAGCAGGCATTTGCTCAGGTGTTCTTCGTGGAAATTCCACGCCTCGCTGCAATTGCAACGGGTTTTGAGAGTAGAGAAGACCTCTGTTGTGAAATCAAGTCTGCAGTGTCTACCGCACTCATCGACTCGCTTGCAGAGGATATGGTTAGTCAAGCTCTTGGCATCCTCGTGGACGAGGATAGGTGCACAGAAATCGGTTCCGCTGTTCGCAACATTTCTTACGCATCCGTCCCATCAATACCCCATGACGTTTTCACACGCCTAATGTATGCCTACACTGGCTTTTCCAGTATGAGAGAGATGTGCAGATACACGGGCAGCTCATTCGGTGAAAGAGGTAAGACATAGAAATACCCTATCATCGAATGTGTTACTCTTGCTAATGTTTGCGAGGAAGAATAGCTTGGAGTAAAACATCCATGGAGTAAGTTTTCTCTCTCCACATTCTCTGAAATTAATAATCCATGTTTTAGATTGATTTTTTATTTTTTCTACGACGTTTTAGATCCTTTTTCTGCAAAATTTATCTTTATTCCAGAATAATTCATCGACATACAGGCAATGAAATGTCATGATTTTTAACACTCCTCCAAGTGGAATTCGTGTCAGTCAATGTTTTCATGTACCAACAGCATGAGAACATTTGCTTGCGCAAGCTTAATATTCCAAGATAACACATACATTAAGGAACTTTGATCATATTGTCTTTCTCTCATAAGAGCTAAATCTACAGAGAAATTGTCTCTTTATATAATTGCTAATGTTTGCGTGCTTTCATTTCTTTTATAATTCACAGTATTTTCACATTAGTTTTAACAAATGCAAGATAAAAAAACAAACAAGTTAACAATATATAACAATATATACGGCTCGAAGTATTTTCAGAGAGTACCTATAACACATCAACTCAAATGGACAACACTGATTCTGTGTTTGTGTGCGTGTGTATGGGTTGGCCTTGTTCTTTTTGTTGTTGTTGTTTTTCAGTTATGACAGATGTGTGCGCTTAACCATTAACGTTTAATAGTCTGAAATTCTGAACCTTTCTTCACATAAAGATTCCGACGTCGCAGTCCGCCTCCGCGACGGGGAGACGGCAGCGGAGGGTAGAGTGGAAGTGCTGTTTAACGGGACCTGGGGGACAGTCTGTGACGACTTGTTCGGTGCGGAAGAGGCGCGGGTGATTTGCGGCATGTTGGGGTACCGCGGCCCTGCATCTGTTGCATCTTATCAAACGTTCGGGCCAGGTTTCGGTCGCATCTGGCTCGATGACGTCCAGTGCATTGGTGTTGAGACCAACATTGCTCAGTGCAATCACCGTGGGTATGGGATAAACAACTGCAACCACCGAGAGGACGTCGGTGTAAGATGCGAAGTAGGTCAGTAAAAAAAAAAAATGAAAAAATAGACATCGTCTTTCAAGGATGAAGTAGGCCTCTTAAAGATTATGTACATTCGTAGGGCCTATATGTCGCACATTATGAACGATATTCTTGTTTGTGACCCATCACATTGATATACTCACAAAGTCAAACACACAAACCTTTGATAAAATGGGACGTAAAAGAAAAGGAATCTGCCGGACAGAATGAAAAGTGATTCATGGTCTTTATAGAAATATTGCATTTCATGAGGCATATTACCCAAGTAAGCTGTGATTTTGCCCTGTGTTTGCTTATTTGTTTGTTCGAATGTTTATTTGGACGTGCAGCGGGCAATGTCGCGCCAAGTGAGTTATTCGAGGTTCGTCTGGCAGGCGGTCAAACCAGAGGAGAGGGCAGGGTTGAGGTCCGGCTCGAAGATGGCCAGTGGGGCACGGTGTGCGACGACATCTGGGATCTCGCGGATGCACACGTCGTTTGCCGGATGTTGGGCTTCAGTGGCGCAACGGAAGCACCTTGCTGTGCCAGATTCGGAGAAGGAACCGGCAGTATCTTGCTCGACAACGTGGAATGTTCCGGGTCGGAGAGCAATCTGGCCG
Source organism: Diadema setosum (assembly GCF_964275005.1). Lineage (NCBI taxonomy): Eukaryota > Metazoa > Echinodermata > Echinoidea > Diadematoida > Diadematidae > Diadema > Diadema setosum. The sequence continues at coordinate 19,821,978 of NC_092696.1, read as the reverse complement.
AATGCTATCATCCCCCTGTCGGATTACATAATTGTATGGACGGAGAGGATGCCGGCGTTGTGTGCGTCCGTGAGGGTACGTTTCGTGTATTCGTGCATGCAAACACTGCCTATTCGTTTTGTGTATCGTGTATTTGTGTATTCCACCACTTTCTTCTTATATTTGCTGCACCGAGCCACGAGCACCTCGCTGAAGGTAATGAATAAAGTGACAAAAATGCGTCATATCCCTGTAAAGATCCCAAAGTTTCTTACTTGCTTTTCTTTTCCTTACACATCGCATGGGCTCCAGCTTGTAACTCAACTTGACAGAACTTATTATACCCTGGCTGACATGAAATGATACTATTGTAAATGGACTGCACGTAGCCTGACATTTTGTGCTATTGCAAGGACAGTTGATTACCACTGATTGCAAAAAAAAAAGACAAATGCACACCTCGATGTTTAAGAAAACATTATATTTAGCAATTTTCCTTTTCGTTTTTCTCATGACTTAGAGAAATGCTTAGTGTTCGTCTTGTTGTGATGTTTCTGGTTCCACAGGTAAGATTGATTAAAAAACAAAACAAAACAAAACAGGAAGACGAGTTTTAATGTATATTACACTTACGTTTTTCAGAATGAGAGTTGGAATATTATGGCTATTAATGATGCTCTAGCATTTATCGTGGACGACAGAAAATCAATTTTATTTAGCCAATTTTTGCGAATGAGAACCTATCCGATATGTCCAAATACATTCCTATCTGTCTATAAAATAAAGATGCTTGGGTTTTTACACAAAAAGGCAATAAACCTCTGAGTATTATGTGTAAACATTTCCAAGGTTTTCGACAAGTTCTAACGAGGAAACAGCTAGTTTACATCCAGTTACATTCCAACTTGACAATCTTAAATCCAATCAAATATTCGTATTTGGTCACAGTATAAAACATTACACTTGATATATTTTTAGAAGTAAAAGGAAGTATATCAACATCTATCATTTCTTATAAACATTAAAAGAGCTTCAGGCTCGTCTTGTTAATGGAGGGAGTGCCAATGAAGGACGTGTTGAGGTTCGGTACAACGGAACGTGGGGCACCGTGTGTGACGACTCCTGGGGCCTAGAAGACGCTCACGTTGTGTGTAGAATGCTTGGCTACCAAGAGGCCACGTCAGCTCCTTGCTGTGCAAGATTTGGACAGGGCTCTGGCGATATCTTACTGGATGATGTGACCTGTTCTGGAGAAGAAGACAATCTCGCTGATTGTCAGCGTCGAGGTTATGGAACTCATAATTGTGTTCATGGAGAAGACGCCGGAGTTGTTTGCAGTTCCGCAGGTATGTGGAGTAGGCGAGCATTCGAGAAACCTAGAAACATATTTTTAAATCTTTGATCTCAATACAAAATACTATCTACCAAATTCCTCATGAGGGCAGGCTGATTTCGCTACAACACGCATTTCCCATAGACATTTGCACGAGTATACTCGGGACTCATCGTCAGCGGGATAAGATGTCAACTCGGTAATATCAGTAGAATTACCCGTCTTCGACTTGTCTACCTGACGGTAGTTAAGGAGGCCATAGTACGTTTTGAATGTTGTCACGCCCGTCGTCTGCCTTGAGAAAAGGGTCAGTAGGCACTGATGTTGGTTGCTTTTTTTTTAACTTTTCTCAGTTTTGTCTTTTGGCGCTACTAAGCACTGACGAAGTGTTCTCGTTAAAACTATTCCCCTTGTGCCAAACTTGTTAAGGTTCCTACGCAAAGTATCGGAATCTCCTTTCACGTGAGACAGTACAATCTGTCCTTTTTATGTAGTTGTAGAGTCCGTTATGATGTTTGATTCTTTTCTTTCTGGGGCTCGCTGACCCTCTGTAAGGCCCACTGAGCATAGGGGCAGTTCTGGACAGCTTTTTCAATGTGTCAGTAGTCGGTTCTACTGTTTCAGCCCAATGAAACACAGTTTCTTTATACACCATGTACTCATCACCAATGCTCGAGATGCTCAACAGTCATATTGACATAAGGATACTTCTTCAGTGCTTCGTAGTGCCGAATGACACAGCCTAGAGGGACAACACTGGTCTCTTGTACAGTATTACTTGTCAAGTATAACACTATCAGGTTGGTTGTCAGGAGTCGTTCATTGGTGAAACAGAACTCTCACTTAAGACCAGATTCCTTGATTACAGACCCCTTAGCCACGTCTCCTTAAAGCATAATTATTATCAATATGGAATCTCAAGACCTCCATAATGTTGAACTTCTTTACCGGGAACCCCGTCCTTTCAAACGGGATTTTACAGAAGTAATCTACATCAGGACAAACCGACTTTCGACAAAAAAGAGGGGGAGGAGCGGGGGGGGGGGGGGGGGGAGGGCTACAAAGCACAAATTACAAACTACGAATTATTTATTGACCTTCACGTGTTCAAGCCGAAGATTTGTTATTCCATAAGGTTGTCGAAGTCTGTTGGGTTGACTCCAGAAAATATCAGAGGCGACATTTTTTTTTTTTGCTATAAAAAGATTAACACCAACTTTAGATGAATTTCCAATACAGATTAGCTTTAACTCTATTACGTCAAACATGTTATATGTTTCAGGAGAGATATCCAATATCAGTATCGTGTGTTACGACCAAAATCACACTGAGAATGATCGCACAAAAGAAACAATCAACTGATGTTCAGGCGGTTTATTAACAGTGATATTGTGGGTACAGACTGGTAATCGGTTTCACATCAGTACAATAATGATCAATAGAAACAATTATAAAACAGTAGTGGAATCACTTACACGCATTACAGCATATTCTTAGTCACGAGGTTCATATAGTAGTCCCTTGGTGATGTCCAAATACGATGTTCGATGCACGAATGAATGGTCCTTGATGCCCCAATGAATGATTCCTCCAACGTAAAATCCAGAGGCGCTGGTTACGATAGTCCACGTTATATCCACGGTATAATGTCCACAGCGAAACGTGCAGAATCCAACGTTACGATGACCACATCCAGTCGATGCGTTGAATGACGATTCGCTCAATAATGTTCAGCTAGGAATCCTGCCCGTCACAGCTTTTCCGTAGCAATGTCCGTTGACATTAAAATATGGAGTCTATCTCCAATGTAGGCAAATTAATTATCTGCCGGCAAAATGTCTCCCAGGCCTTATTTCCACAAACATAACAGGTCAGTAGGAAACACAGGACTGACTATAACAAGTCGCTTCAGAGCCAGAAGTGACGTAACTCTCAGAGCAGAGGTGTTGGGTACTCTGCCTACTGCAGAATTTCTCTAGCTTATATACTATCTATTCACCCCCTTCTAGCACATTCTATAACTCTCTCCAACCTGGGGCCACACACCTGAACATACTGGCAAGTCCTAGTTCCAGGAAACCTGGATGACTCACTGCATAACATCATTGCCAAAATTAACTACCAATCACATTGGGCTACAGGGACAGTGCCTCACTCAGCCAAACATGTAAGCACTTCCCAGAACATTCTGGAATGGGTGAAATCATTCTAGATTGAGTGAGCTATAATGTATTTCCTGTTACATGCATGTACTGTATAGCTACATTGTATACCACCTAGAAAATTCTCCACTTATCTGGTCAGCCTGTATGTACTATATCTATACCACATAGAATGTTCTCCATTAATCTGGTCAACCTGTGTACATACACATTAAAACAACCATGCATACAGTACATCATACATGTACATAAATGTGTACATTTGTGACACATGTAATATCATACTACGTTACAATTTTTTTTTTCAAATCGAATGGAACAAGAAATATATCATTGTGGAATTACTTCTAGGTATTTTGTGTACTTGGAATTTTTCTTTTATGATTGTTTTTTTTTTTTTTTTTTACATCACAAGCGCTCTACCCGCGGAACCAAACTCTAAATCTTACACAACCAAAGCGTTTACGAAACTTAAACAGCACTACGAACGTCTGAACATCTCTATTACTTTTCAGAGCCTTGAGAAAAAGAAAAGTAATATGTTTGAGCACAGATCTCTTTATTTTCTTTCCCACCGACGACATAGCATGCAGTCAAATGGGAGTTGCGTTATCAATTAATTCTTCCTCTTTTTCTTGTACTAGTGCCAGAAGAGTATGAAGTTCGTCTTGTAAATGGAGGGAGTGCCAAGGAAGGACGAGTTGAGGTTCGATACAACGGAACGTGGGGCACCGTGTGCGATGACTCCTGGGGTCTAGAAGACGCTCACGTTGTGTGTAGAATGCTTGGCTACCAAGAGGCCACGTCAGCTCCTTGCTGTGCAAGATTTCGACAGGGCTCTGGCGATATCTTACTGGATGATGTGAGCTGTTCTGGAGAAGAAGACAATCTCGCTGATTGTCAGCATCGAGGTTATGGAACTCATAATTGTGTTCATGGAGAAGACGCCGGAGTTGTTTGCAGTTCCGCAGGTATGTGGAGTAGGCGAGCATTCGAGAAACCTAGAAACATATTTTTAAATCTTTGATCTCAATACAAAATACTATCTACCAAATTCCTCATGAGGGCAGGCTGATTTCGCTACAACACGCATTTCCCATAGACATATGCACGAGTATACTCGGGACTCATCGTCAGCGGGATAAGATGTCAACTCGGTAATATCAGTAGAATTACCCGTCTTCGACTTGTCTACCTGACGGTAGTTAAGGAGGCCATAGTACGTTTTGAATGTTGTCACGCCCGTCGTCTGCCTTGAGAAAAGGGTCAGTAGGCACTGATGTTGGTTGCTTTTTTTTACTTTTTCTCAGTTTTGTCTTTTGGCGCTACTAAGCACTGACGAAGTGTTCTCGTTAAAACTATTCCCCTTGTGCCAAACTTGTTAAGGTTCCTACGCAAAGTATCGGAATCTCCTTTCACGTGAGACAGTACAATCTGTCCTTTTTATGTAGTTGTAGAGTCCGTTATGATGTTTGATTCTTTTCTTTCTGGGGCTCGCTGACCCTCTGTAAGGCCCACTGAGCATAGGGGCAGTTCTGGACAGCTTTTTCAATGTGTCAGTAGTCGGTTCTACTGTTTCAGCCCAATGAAACACAGTTTCTTTATACACCATGTACTCATCACCAATGCTCGAGATGCTCAACAGTCATATTGACATAAGGATACTTCTTCAGTGCTTCGTAGTGCCGAATGACACAGCCTAGAGGGACAACACTGGTCTCTTGTACAGTATTACTTGTCAAGTATAACACTATCAGGTTGGTTGTCAGGAGTCGTTCATTGGTGAAACAGAACTCTCACTTAAGACCAGATTCCTTGATTACAGACCCCTTAGCCACGTCTCCTTAAAGCATAATTATTATCAATATGGAATCTCAAGACCTCGATAATGTTGAACTTCTTTACCGGGAACCCCGTCCTTTCAAATGGGATTTTACAGAAGTAATCTACATCAGGACAAACCGACTTTCGACAAAAAAGAGCGGGAGGAGCGGGGGGGGGGGGAGGGCTACAAAGCACAAATTACAAACTACGAATTATTTATTGACCTTCACGTGTTCAAGCCGAAGATTTGTAATTCCATAAGGTTGTCGAAGTCTGTTGAGTTGACTCCAGAAAATATCAGAGGCGACATTTTTTTTTTTGCTATAAAAAGATTAACACCAACTTTAGATGAATTTCCAATACAGATTAGCTTTAACTCTATTACGTCAAACATGTTATATGTTTCAGGAGAGATATCCAATATCAGTATCGTGTGTTACGACCAAAATCACACTGAGAATGATCGCACAAAAGAAACAATCAACTGATGTTCAGGCGGTTTATTAACAGTGATATTGTGGGTACAGACTGGTAATCGGTTTCACATCAGTACAATAATGATCAATAGAAACAATTATAAAACAGTAGTGGAATCACTTACACGCATTACAGCATATTCTTAGTCACGAGGTTCATATAGTAGTCCCTTGGTGATGTCCAAATACGATGTTCGATGCACGGATGAATGGTCCTTGATGCCCCAATGAATGATTCCTCCAACGTAAAATCCAGAGGCGCTGGTTACGATAGTCCACGTTATATCCACGGTATAATGTCCACAGCGAAACGTGCAGAATCCAACGTTACGATGACCACATCCAGTCGATGCGTTGAATGACGATTCGCTCAATAATGTTCAGCTAGGAATCCAGCCCGTCACAGCTTTTCCGTAGCAATGTCCGTTGACATTAAAATATGGAGTCTATCTCCAATGTAGGCAAATTAATTATCTGCCGGCAAAAATGTCTCCCAGGCCTTATCTCCACAAACATAACAGGTCAGTAGGAAACACAGGACTGACTATAACAAGTCGCTTCAGAGCCAGAAGTGACGTAACTCTCAGAGCAGAGGTGTTGGGTACTCTGCCTACTGCAGAATTTCTCTAGCTTATATACTATCTATTCACCCCCTTCTAGCACATTCTATAACTCTCTCCAACCTGGGGCCACACACCTGAACATACTGGCAAGTCCTAGTTCCAGGAAACCTGGATGACTCACTGCATAACATCATTGCCAAAATTAACTACCAATCACATTGGGCTACAGGGACAGTGCCTCACTCAGCCAAACATGTAAGCACTTCCCAGAACATTCTGGAATGGGTGAAATCATTCTAGATTGAGTGAGCTATAATGTATTTCCTGTTACATGCATGTACTGTATAGCTACATTGTATACCACCTAGAAAATTCTCCACTTATCTGGTCAGCCTGTATGTACTATATCTATACCACATAGAATGTTCTCCATTAATCTGGTCAACCTGTGTACATACACATTAAAACAACCATGCATACAGTACATCATACATGTACATAAATGTGTACATTTGTGACACGTGTAATATCATACTACGTTACAATTTTTTTTTTTCAAATCGAATGGAACAAGAAATATATCATTGTGGAATTACTTCTAGGTATTTTGTGTACTTGTAATTTTTCTTTTATGATTGTTTTTTTTTTTTTACATCACAAGCGCTCTACCGGCGGAACCAAACTCTAAATCTTACACAACCAAAGCGTTTACGAAACTTAAACAGCACTACGAACGTCTGAACATCTCTATTACTTTTCAGAGCCTTGAGAAAAAGAAAAGTAATATGTTTGAGCACAGATCTCTTTATTTTCTTTCCCACCGACGACATAGCATGCAGTCAAATGGGAGTTGCGTTATCAATTAATTCTTCCTCTTTTTCTTGTACTAGTGCCAGAAGAGTATGAAGTTCGTCTTGTAAATGGAGGGAGTGCCAAGGAAGGACGAGTTGAGGTTCGATACAACGGAACGTGGGGCACCGTGTGCGATGACTCCTGGGGTCTAGAAGACGCTCACGTTGTGTGTAGAATGCTTGGCTACCAAGAGGCCACGTCAGCTCCTTGCTGCGCGAGATTTGGACAGGGCTCTGGCGATATCTTACTGGATGATGTGAGCTGTTCTGGAAACGAAGACAACCTAGCTGACTGCCAGCATCGTGAATTTGGAACTCATAATTGTGCTCATGGAGAAGACGCCGGAGTTGTTTGCCGTCCCACAGGTATATTGACGTAGGCAACAGAAATGTGTGTTTTTTGTATCAAGTTAGAGGACAATTACCTAAAAATGTCAAAATTTGTTTACTTTTTACATTATTTCATGAATTCAATTTCAAATTATGAAGAAAAAAAAATGTGCATCATGTGTGGCCTCTCTTCCCTAAACGTTGTGAACTTGTGATGTTTGTATTGCATGCTGTTATAACTCTGATGGAATGAGCACTGTATGTCCAATTATGTGAGAAGACATTCTTGTAATAAATATCAATATTGTGTATTACTGCATGTTATGATTGCGTAAATTTTGCATTCAAAGTAAACAGAATAGGCCTCTTTCGTGGCACTACTTCTCCATACAATGGTATGTTGTGACATTCTATTACGTGTTATAATCACTTAATTTCTTTATACTCTACCGTTATAATAAAGTAACCAGAGAGTAAAATGCAACAAAAGAAATTTTACATTTTCTAATATCTGAAGTTTAAAAGAGCAAGTGTTGTCACATAAAGATTTCTATTTCTTTAAAGATTGACATTCAACGTTAAACTGAAGTAAGAGGGAGTTGTACTGTTCCCCGATTCTACTTATTTTTCTTGTACTATTGCCAGCAGAGTATGAAGTTCGTCTTGTGGATGGAGGGAGTGCCAATGAAGGGCGAGTTGAGGTTCGGTACAACGGAACGTGGGGCACCGTGTGTGACGACTCCTGGGGTCTAGAAGACGCTAACGTTGTGTGTAGAATGCTTGGTTACCAAGAGGCCGCGGAAGCTCCTTGCTGCGCGAGATTTGGACAGGGCTCTGGCGATATCTTACTGGATGATGTAAGCTGTTCTGGAAACGAAGACAACCTAGCTGACTGTCAGCATCGTGAATTTGGAACTCATAACTGCGGACATGTAGAAGACGCCGGAGTTGCTTGTAGTTCCACAGGTATGGTGGAGTAGGCGAACATACAAGAAACCCGAAAATAGTTCTAAACCTTCGATCTCAATACAAATGTTAACCACCGAATTCCCGTTGTTGAAGAAAGACTGATTTTGTAACAACACGCATTTCCAATTGCAGACACTTGCCCAAATATACCATCGACCCGTCCTCAACGGAATAAGATGTCAGCTCTAAAGTCTTTATCAATAGAATGGCATGTCAGAAAAGAGGCGGAGCTGGAATATCTGTGTTCAATGAATCTGTTCCTAATTGAAACGAACGTTCTGTTTCACCAATGAACGATTCGTGACATGCACCTTTAATTACCTTCATTTTGAAATAATCCTGTACAAGGGATCAGTGATATCTTTTTTCTCAGTTTTGACTTTTGTCACTACTAGGCACTGACGAAGTGTCCTAGTGGCTAGTGGGGTAAGGTTATTCCCCTTGTATCAAACTTGTTAAGTTTCCTCCGCAAAGCATCGGTCCTTTTGATATAGTTGCGGAGTCTGTTATGATGTTGGACTATTTTCTTTGTAGGGCTGTGTGACCCTGAGGAACGCCCAATTGACCATAGCCTCAGTCCTGAAGAGCTTTTTTGATTTGTCAGTAGTCGGTTCTTACCGTTTTAACCGAATTAAACACAGTTTGTGAAATACACCATGTACTCATCACCAATGCTCAGGAGCATGATTAGATTAGAAAACGAGATGCTCGTCAATGTGGATTGGTTTGAATCAGACAAGTTGACATAAGGATACTTCGTCAGTGCTTCGAAGGGCCGATTGACACAACATAGAGGGCAACACAGGTCTCTTGTACATGGCTACTTACCAAGTAAAACAAAACCAGGATGATTGTCAGGAATCGTCCATTAGTAAAACAGAACTCTCACTTAGGACTAGATTTCTTGAACACAGACGCCCTAGCACCTCCTCTAAACATAATAATCTCTGTCAAATCTCAAGACCACCTCATGGACCTAGAAATTGTGCAAAGTTCTGGAGCGGGAAACTTTATACTTTGAAAGTGGAGCTCACAGAAGTAACCTACGTCAGGCCATACCAACTTTCCCTAAACAAAGACTCGAAATGGGAGGGGGGGGGGGGTCTACAAAGTACAAACTACCATTAACTCCTATAAGCTTATCTACATTCTGATGATCAAGCCGAAGATGGGTCTGTTTCGTTAACACCTAAAAATATCAGAGTTTAAATTTTCTGTTGTTGAAATTATAAGATTAACCCCAATTTTCGATGAATTTCCAAGAGAGAGAAGCTGTAAATCTTTTACGTGAAACATAATGTATTTTATTGGTGAATTGTTATGGCAAATCAATATATACTGCTAACATATAAAGTCATGATAATTTTGATATCACAATGTAATGGATCAAGAAATGCATCATATGTGGTACTATTTCTTGGTATTTAATGGTATTGTACTTGTGATCCCCCCCCCCTTTTTTTTGTTGGACATGACAGTCGCCCTACGCTCGGCGTGAACTCTGAATCTTACCGAACTAAAGCGTTAATGAAAGTTACATGGATAAAAAGAAAGTTTGAACTCTTTATTTCTTTTGAGATTCTCGGGAAAAATAAAGAAATATGTTTGAGCACAGATCTCCTTATTTTTTTTTCCAGCGGTGAGATAGCATGCAGTCAAGGAGGAATTGTGTTAGAGACTAATTCTTCTTCTTTTTCGTGTACAAGTACCAGCAGAGTATGAAGTTCGTCTTGTAGATGGAGGGAGTGCCAGCGAAGGACGAGTTGAGGTCCGGAACAACGGAGAGTGGGGCACCGTGTGTGACGACTCCTGGGGTCTAGAAGACGCTAACGTTGTGTGCAGAATGCTTGGTTACCAAGAGGCCTCGGAAGCTCCTTGCTGCGCGAGATTTGGACAGGGCTCTGGCGATATCTTACTGGATGATGTGAGCTGTTCTGGAAGCGAAGACAACCTAGCAGACTGTCAGCATCGTGAATTTGGAAGTCATAACTGCGGACATGTAGAAGACGCCGGAGTTGTCTGTAGTTCCGGAGGTATGGTGGAGTAGGCGAATATACAAGAAACCCGAAAATAGATCTAAACCTTCGATCTAAATAGAAACGTTAACCACCGAATTCCCATTGTTGAAGGCAGGCTGATTTCGTAACAATACGCATTTCCAATTGCAGACACTTGCCCAAATATACCAGGGACCCGTCCTCACCAGGATAAGATGTCAGCTCTATAGTCCCTATCCGTAGAATGACCCGTCAGAAAAGAAGCGGAGCTGGAACGTCTGTGTTCAGTGAATCTGTTCCGAATTGAAACGAACGTTCTGTTTGACCAATGAACGATTCGTTACGTGCACCTTTAATTATCCTCATTTTTGACATAATCCTGTACAAGGGATCAGTGATATCTTTCTTCTCAGCTTTGACTTTCGTCACTACTAGGCATTGACGAAGTGTCCTAGTGGCTAGAGGGGTAAGGTTATTCCCCTTGTATCAAACTTGTTAAGTTTCCTCCGCAAAGCATCGGTCCTTTTGATATAGTTGTGGAGTCTGTTATCATGTTGGACTATTTTCTTTGTAGGGCTGTGTGACCATGAGGAACTCCCAATTGAGCATAGCCTCAGTCCTGGAGAGCTTTATTGATTTGTCAGTAGTCGGTTCTTACCGTTTTAACCGAATTAAACACAGTTTTTGAAATACACCATGAACTCATCACCAATGCTCAAGAGAATGATTAGATTAGAAAACGCGACGCTGGTCAATGTGGATTGGTTTGAATCAGACAAGTTGACATCAGGATACTTCGTTAGTGCTTCGAAGGGCCGACTGACACAACATAGAGGGCAACACAAGTCTCTTGTACAGGGTTACTTACCAAGTAAAACAAAACAAGGATAATTTCAGGAATCGTCCATTAGTAAAACAGAACTCTCACTTAGGACTAGATTTCTTGAACACAGACGCCCTAGCACCTCCTCTAAACATAATAATCTCTGTCAAATCTCAAGACCACCTCATAGACCTAGATAATGTGCAAATTTCCGGAGCGATAAACTTTATACTTTGAAAGTGAAGCACAGAAGATTGAAGTAACCTAAATCAGGACATAATCCCTCAACAAAGACGAGAAATGGGGGGGGGGGGGGGAGGGTCTACAAAGCCAAGCTACTATTAACTCCTATAAGCACATCTACATTTGGATGATTATGCCGAAGATGGGTCATTCCGTAAGGTTGACGAAGTCTGTTACGTTAACACCAAAAAATATCAGAGTTTAAGTTTTCTGTTGTTGAGATTAAAAGAGTAACCCTAATTTTTGATGAATTTCCAAGAGCGAGAAGCTGTAAGTCTTTTACGTGAATTATGATGTATTTTATGGGTGAATTGTTATCGCAAATCAATATCTGCTGCTAATATATTAAGTCATGATAATTTTGATTTCACAATGTAATTGATCAAGAAATGAATCATATGTGGTACTCTTTCTTGGTATTTTGTGGTATTGTACTTGTGATCCCTTTCTTGTTGTTGTTGTTGTTGTTGGACGTGACAGTCGCCCTACGCTCGGTGCGAAACTCTAAATCTTAAAGAACTAAAGCATTAATGAAAGTTACATGGCTAAAAAGAAAGTCTGAACTCTTTATTTCTTTTGAGATTCTCGGGAAAAATAAGGAAATATGTATGAGCACAGATCTCCTTATTTTGTTTTTTTCCAGCGGTGACATAGCATGCAGTCAAGGAGGAGTTGCGTTAAATACTAATTCTTCTTCTTTTTCGTGTACAAGTGCCATCAGAGTATGAAGTTCGTATTGTGGGTGGAGGGAGTGCCAATGAGGGACGAGTTGAGGTCCGGAACAACGGAGAGTGGGGCACCGTGTGTGACGACTCCTGGGGTATAGATGACGCTAACGTTGTGTGTAGAATGCTTGGTTACCAAGAGGCCTTGGAAGCTCCTTGTTGCGCGAGATTTGGACAGGGCTCTGGCGAAATCTTACTGGATGATGTGAGCTGTTCTGGAAACGAAGACAACCTAGCTGACTGTCAGCATCGTGAATTTGGAACTCATAACTGCGGACATGTAGAAGACGCCGGAGTTGTTTGTAGTTCCGGAGGTATGGTGTAGTAGGCGAACATACAAGAAACCCGAAAATAGTTCTAACCCTGCGATCTCAATACAAATGTTAACTACCGAATTCCCGTTGTTGAAGACTGGCTGAGTTTGTAACAATACGCATCCTCCGCTGCAGACACTTGCCCAACTATGCTAGGGACCCGTCCTCAACGGGATATGATGTCAGCTCTAAAGTCTGTGTCAGTAGAATGACCCGTCAAAAAAGAGGTGAAGCTGAAATATCTGTGTTTAATGAATCTGTTCCTAATTAAAACAAACGTTCTGTTACGCCAATGAACGATTCCTGGCATGCACCTTACTTCCTTTTTGAAGTAATCCTGTACAAGGGATCAGTGATATCTTTCTTCTCAGTTTTGACTTTCGTCACTACTATGCACTGACAAAGTGTCCTAGTGGCTAGTGGGGTAAGGCTATTCCCCTTGTGCCAAACTTGTTAAGTTTCCTCTTGAAAGCAACGGAATCCCCTTTCACGTGAGGCAGTATAATCTGTCCTTTTGATATAATTGTGGAGTCTGTTATCATGTTGGACTATTTTCTTTCTAGGGCTGTGCGACCATGAGGAATGCTCACTGAGCACAGCCGCAGTAATTCTGAAGAGCATTTTTGATTTGTCAGTAGTCGGTACTTACTGTTTCAGCTCCATGAAGCACTGTTTGTTTATACACCATATACTCATCACCAATGCTCAAGAGAATGATTAGATTAGAAAACTAGATGCTGGTCAGTGTGGGTTGGTTTGAATCAGACAAGTTGACATAAGGATACTTCGTTAGTGCTTCGAAGGGCCGACTGACACAACATAGAGGGCAACACAAGTCTCTTGTACAGGGTTACTTAACAAGTAAAACAAAACAAGGATAATTTCAGGAATCGTCCATTAGTAAAACAGAACTCTCACTTAGGACTAGATTTCTTGAACACAGACGCCCTAGCACCTCCTCTAAACATAATAATCTCTGTCAAATCTCAAGACCACCTCATAGACCTAGATAATGTGCAAATTTCCGGAGCGATAAACTTTATACTTTGAAAGTGAAGCACAGAAGATTGAAGTAACCTAAATCAGGACATAATCCCTCAACAAAGACGAGAAATGGGGGGGGGGAGGGTCTACAAAGGCAAGCTACTATTAACTCCTATAAGCACATCTACATTTGGATGATTATGCCGAAGATGGGTCATTCCGTAAGGTTGACGAAGTCTGTTACGTTAACACCTATAAATATCAGTTTAAGTTTTCTGTTGTTGAGATTAAAAGAGTAACCCTAATTTTTGATGAATTTCCAAGAGCGAGAAGCTGTAAGTCTTTTACGTGAATTATGATGTATTTTATGGGTGAATTGTTATCGCAAATCAATATCTGCTGCTAATATATTAAGTCATGATAATTTTGATTTCACAATGTAATTGATCAAGAAATGAATCATATGTAATAATCTTTCTTGGTATTTTGTGGTATTGTACTTGTGATCCCTTTCTTCTTGTTGTTGTTGTTGGACGTGACAGTCGCCCTACGCTCGGCGCGAAACTCTAAATCTTAAAGAACTAAAGCATTAATGAAAGTTACATGGCTAAAAAGAAAGTCTGAACTCTTTATTTCTTTTGAGATTCTCGGGAAAAATAAGGAAATATGTATGAGCACAGATCTCCTTATTTTGTTTTTTCCAGCGGTGACATAGCATGCAGTCAAGGAGGAGTTGCGTTAAATACTAATTCTTCTTCTTTTTCGTGTACAAGTGCCATCAAAGTATGAAGTTCGTATTGTGGGTGGAGGGAGTGCCAATGAGGGACGAGTTGAGGTCCGGAACAACGGAGAGTGGGGCACCGTGTGTGACGATTCCTGGGGTATAGATGACGCTAACGTTGTGTGTAGAATGCTTGGTTACCAAGAGGCCTTGGAAGCTCCTTGCGCGAGATTTGGACAGGGCTCTGGCGAAATCTTACTGGATGATGTGAGCTGTTCTGGAAACGAAGACAACCTAGCTGACTGTCAGCATCGTGAATTTGGAACTCATAACTGCGGACATGTAGAAGACGCCGGAGTTGTTTGTAGTTCCGGAGGTATGGTGTAGTAGGCGAACATACAAGAAACCCGAAAATAGTTCTAACCCTGCGATCTCAATACAAATGTTAACTACCGAATTCCCGTTGTTGAAGACTGGCTGAGTTTGTAACAATACGCATCCTCCGCTGCAGACACTTGCCCAACTATGCTAGGGACCCGTCCTCAACGGGATATGATGTCAGCTCTAAAGTCTGTGTCAGTAGAATGGCCCGTCAAAAAAGAGGTGAAGCTGAAATATCTGTGTTTAATGAATCTGTTCCTAATTAAAACAAACGTTCTGTTATACCAATGAACGATTCCTGGCATGCACCTTACTTCCTTTTTGAAGTAATCCTGTACAAGGGATCAGTGATATCTTCTCAGTTTTGACTTTCGTCACTACTATGCACTGACAAAGTGTCCTAGTGGCTAGTGGGGTAAGGCTATTCCCCTTGTGCCAAACTTGTTAAGTTTCCTCTTGAAAGCAACGGAATCCCCTTTCACGTGAGGCAGTATAATCTGTCCTTTTGATGTAATTGTGGAGTCTGTTATCATGTTGGACTATTTTCTTTCTAGGGCTGTGCGACCATGAGGAATGCTCACTGAGCACAGCCGCAGTAATTCTGAAGAGCATTTTTGATTTGTCAGTAGTCGGTACTTACTGTTTCAGCTCCATGAAGCACTGTTTGTTTATACACCATATACTCATCACCAATGCTCAAGAGAATGATTAGATTAGAAAACTAGATGCTGGTCAGTGTGGGTTGGTTTGAATCAGACAAGTTGACATAAGGATACTTCGTCAGTGCTTCGAGGGGCCGATTGACACAACATAGAGGGCAACACAGGTCTCTTGCACAGGGTTACTTGCCAATTAAGACAAAACCAGGATGATTGTCATGAATCGTCCATTAGTAAAAAAGAACTCTCACTTAGGACTAGATTTCTTGAACACAGACGCCCTAGCACCTCCTCTAAACATAATAATCTCTGTCAAATCTCAAGACCACCTCATGGACCTAGATAATGTGCAAAGTTCTGGAGCGGGAAGCTTTATACTTTGAAAGTGGAGCTCACAGAAGTAACCTACATCAGGACATACAGACTTTCCCTCAACAAAGACTAGAAATGGGAGTGGGGGGGGGGTCTACAAAGTACAAATATACTAACTCCTATAAGCTTATCTGCATTGGGATGATTAAGCCGAAGATGTGTCATTCCGTAAGGTTGACGAAATCTGTTACGTTAACACCTAAAAATATCAGAGTTGAAGTTTTCTGTTGTTGAGATTAAAAGATTAACCCCAATTTTTGATGACTTTCGAAGGGAGAGAAGCTGTAACTCTTTTACGAGAAACACGATGTATTCTATGGGTGAATTGTTATCGCAAATTAGTATCTACTGCAAACATATTAAGTCATGATAATTTTGATTTCAAAATGTAATGAATCAAGAAATGCATCATATGGAGTACTCTTTCTTGGTATTTTGTGGTATTGTACTTGTGATCCTTTCTTTGTTGGAGAAGACAGTCGCCCTACTCTCGGCGCGAAACTCTACATCTTACCAAACTAAAGCGTTAATGAAAGTTACATGGCTAAAAAGAAAGTCTGAACTCTTTATTCCTTTTGAGATTCTCGGGGAAATATAACGAAATATGTTTGGGCACAAATCTCCTTATTTTGTTTTTTTTTCCAGCGGTGACATAGCATGCAGTCGGGGAGGAGTTGTGTTAGAGACTAATTCTTCTTCTTTTTCGTGTACAAGTGCCAGCAGAGTATGAAGTTCGTCTTGTGGGTGGAAGGAGTGCCAATGAGGGACGAGTTGAGGTCCGGAACAACGGAGAGTGGGGCACCGTGTGTGACGACTCCTGGGGTCTAGAAGACGCTAACGTTGTGTGCAGAATGCTTGGTTACCAAGAGGCCTCGGAAGCTCCTTGCTGCGCGAGATTTGGACAGGGCTCTGGCGATATCTTACTGGATGATGTGAGCTGTTCTGGAAACGAAGACAACCTAGCAGACTGTCAGCATCGTGAATTTGGAACTCATAACTGCGGACATGTAGAAGACGCCGGAGTTGTTTGTAGTTCCGGAGGTATGGTGTAGTAGGCGAACATACAGGAAACCCGAAAATAGTTCTAAACCTTCGATCTCAATTCAAATGTTAACTACCGAATTCCCGTTGTTGATGAGTTTGTAACAATACGCATTCTCCACAGCAGACACTTGCCCAAATATGCTAGGGACCCGTCCTCAACGGGATATGATGTCAGCTCTAAAGTTTTTGTCAGTAGAATGACCCGTCAGAAAAGAGGCGAAGCTGGAATGTCTGTGTTCAATGAATCTGCTCCTAATTGAAACCAACGTTCTGTTACACCAATGAACGATTCGTGGCATGCACCTTACTTCCTTTTTGAAGTAATCCTGTACAAGGGATCAGTGATATCTTTCTTCTCAGCTTTGACTTTCATCACTACGATGCACTGATAAAGTGTCCTAGTGGCAAGTGGGGTAAGGTTATTCCCCTTGTATCAAACTTGTTAAGTTTCCTCTTGAAAGCAACGGAATCCCCTTTCACGTGAGGCAGTATAATCTGTCCTACTGATATAGTTGTGGAGTCTGTTATCATGTTGGACTATCTTTTTTGTAGGGCTGTGCGACCCTGAGGAATGCTCACTGAGCATAGCCGCAGTAACTCTGGAGAGCCTTTTTGATTTGTCAGCAGACGGTACTTATTATTTTAGCTCCATGAAGCACTCTATGTTTATACTCCATATACTCATCACCAATGCTCAAGAGAATGATAAGGTTAGAAAACGAGATGTTGGTCAGCGTGGGTTTGTTTGAATCAGACAAGTTGACATAAGGATACTTCGTCAGTGCTTCGAGGGGCCGATTGACACAACATAGAGGGCAACACAGGTCTCTTGTACAGGGTTACTTACCAAGTAAAACAAAACCAGGATGATTGTCAGGAATCGTCCATTAGTAAAACAGAACTCTCACTTAGGACTAGATTTCTTGAACACTGACGCCCTAGCACCTCTTCTAAACATAATAATCTCTGTCAAATCTCAAGACCACCTCATGGACCTAGATAATGTGCAAAGTTCTGGAGCGGGAAACTTTATACTTTGAAAGTGGAGCTCACAGAAGTAACCTACATCAGGACATACCAACTTTCCCTAAACAAAGACTCGAAATGGGAGTGTGGGGGGGGGGGGGTCTACAAAGTACAAACTACCATTAACTCCTCTAAGCTTATCTACATTCTGATGATCAAGCCGAAGATGGGTCTGTTTCGTTAACACCTAAAAATATCAGAGTTTAAGTTTTCTGTTGTTGAAATTATAAGATTAACCCCAATTTTTGATGAATTTCCAAGAGAGAGAAGCTGTAAATCTTTAACGTGAAACATGATGTATTTTATGGGTGAATTGTTATGGCAAATCAATATATACTGTTAACATATAAAGTCATGATAATTTTCATATCACAATGAAAAGGATCAAGAAATGCATCATATGTGGTACTATTTCCTGGTATTTTATGGTATTGTACTTGTGATCCCCCCCCCCTTTTTTTTTGTTGGACATGGCAGTCGCCCTACGCTCTTCGTGAACTCTAAATCTTACCGAACTAAAGCGTTAATGAAAGTTACATGGATAAAAAGAAAGTTTGAACTCTTTATTTCTTTTGAGATTCTCGGGAAAAATAAAGAAATATGTTTGAGCACAGATCTCCTTATGTTTTTTCCAGCGGTGAGATAGCATGCAGTCAAGGAGGAATTGTTTTAGAGACTAATTCTTCTTCTTTTTCGTGTACAAATACCAGCAGAGTATGAAGTTCGTCTTGTGGATGGAGGGAGTGCCAGCGAAGGACGAGTTGAGGTCCGGAACAACGGAGAGTGGGGCACCGTGTGTGACGACTCCTGGGGTCTAGAAGACGCTAACGTTGTGTGCAGAATGCTTGGTTACCAAGAGGCCTCGGAAGCTCCTTGCTGCGCGAGATTTGGACAGGGCTCTGGCGATATCTTACTGGATGATGTGAGCTGTTCTGGAAGCGAAGACAACCTAGCAGACTGTCAGCATCGTGAATTTGGAAGTCATAACTGCGGACATGGAGAAGACGCCGGAGTTGTCTGTAGTTCCGGAGGTATGGTGGAGTAGGCGAATATACAGAAAACCCGAAAATAGATCTAAACCTTCGATCTAAATAGAAACGTTAACCACCGAATTCCCGTTGTTGAAGGCAGGCTGATTTCGTAACAATACGCATTTCCCCTTGCAGACACTTGCCCAAATATACCAGGGACCCGTCCTCACCAGGATAAGATGTCAGCTCTACAGTCCCTATCCGTAGAATGACCCGTCAGAAAAGAAGCGGAGCTGGAACGTCTGTGTTCAATGAATCTGTTCCGAATTGAAACGAACGTTCTGTTTGACCAATGAACGATTCGTTACATGCACCTTTAATTATCTTCATTTTTGACATAATCCTGTACAAGGGATCAGTGATATCTTTCTTCTCAGTTTTGACTTTCGTCACTACTAGGCATTGACGAAGTGTCCTAGTGGGTAGAGGGGTAAGGTTATTCCCCTTGTATCAAACTTGTTAAGTTTCCTCCGCAAAGCATCAGTCCTTTTGATATAGTTGTGGAGTCTGTTATGATGTTGGACTATTTTCTTTGTAGGGCTGTGTGACCATGAGGAACTCCCAATTGAGCATAGCCTCAGTCCTGAAGAGCTTTATTGATTTGTCAGTAGTCGGTTCTTACCGTTTTAACCGAATTAAACACAGTTTGTGAAATACACCATGTACTCATCACCAATGCTCAAGAGATTGATTAGATTAGAAAACGGGATGCTGGTCAATGTGGATTGGTTTGAATCAGACAAGGTGACATAAGAATACTTCGTCAGTGCTTCGAAGGGCCGATTGACACAACATAGAGGGCAACACCGGTCTCTTGTACAGGGTTAATTGCCAAGTAAAACAAAAGCAGGATGATTGTCAGGAATCGTCCATCAGTAAAAAAAGAACTCTCACTTAGGACTAGATTTCTTGAACACAGACGCCCTGGCACCTCCTCTAAACATAATAATCTCTGTCAAATCTCAAGACCACCTCATGGACCTAGATAATGTGCAAAGTTCTGGAGCGGGAAACTTTATACTTTGAAAGTGGAGCTCACAGAAGTAGCCTACGTCAGGCCACACCAACTTTCCCTAAACAAAGACTCGAAATGGGAGGGGGGGGGGGGGGGTCTACAAAGTACAAACTACCATTAACTCCTATAAGCTTATCTACATTCTGATGATCAAGCCGAAGATGGGTCTGTTTCGTTAACACCTAAAAATATCAGAGTATAAGTTTTCTGTTGTTGAAATTATAAGATTAACCCCAATTTTTGATGAATTTCCCAGAGAGAGAAACTGTAAATCTTTTACGTGAAACATGATGTATTTCATGGGTGAATTGTTATGGCAAATCAATATATACTGTTAACATATAAAGTCATGATAATTTTCATATCACAATGAAAAGGATCAAGAAATGCATCATATGTGGTACTATTTCTTGGTATTTTATGGTATTGTACTTGTGATCCCCCCCCCTTTTTTTTTGTTGGACATGGCAGTCGCCCTACGCTCTTCGTGAACTCTAAATCTTACCGAACTAAAGCGTTAATGAAAGTTACATGGATAAAAAGAAAGTTTGAACTCTTTATTTCTTTTGAGATTCTCGGGAAAAATAAAGAAATATGTTTGAGCACAGATCTCCTTATTTTTTTTCCAGCGGTGAGGTAGCATGCAGTCAAGGAGGAATTGTGTTAGAAACTAATTCTTCTTCTTTTTCGTGTACAAATACCAGCAGAGTATGAAGTTCGTCTTGTGGATGGAGGGAGTGCCAGCGAAGGACGAGTTGAGGTCCGGAACAACGGAGAGTGGGGCACCGTGTGTGACGACTCCTGGGGTCTAGAAGACGCTAACGTTGTGTGCAGAATGCTTGGTTACCAAGAGGCCTCGGAAGCTCCTTGCTGCGCGAGATTTGGACAGGGCTCTGGCGATATCTTACTGGATGATGTGAGCTGTTCTGGAAGCGAAGACAACCTAGCAGACTGTCAGCATCGTGAATTCGGAAGTCATAACTGCGGACATGGAGAAGACGCCGGAGTTGTCTGTAGTTCCGGAGGTATGGTGGAGTAGGCGAATATACAAGAAACCCGAAAATAGATCTAAACCTTCGATCTAAATAGAAACGTTAACCACCGAATTCCCGTTGTTGAAGGCAGGCTGATTTCGTAACAATACGCATTTCCCCTTGCAGACACTTGCCCAAATATACCAGGGACCCGTCCTCACCAGGATAAGATGTCAGCTCTACAGTCCCTATCCGTAGAATGACCCGTCAGAAAAGAAGCGGAGCTGGAACGTCTGTGTTCAATGAATCTGTTCCGAATTGAAACGAACGTTCTGTTTGACCAATGAACGATTCGTTACATGCACCTTTAATTATCTTCATTTTTGACATAATCCTGTACAAGGGATCAGTGATATCTTTCTTCTCAGTTTTGACTTTCGTCACTACTAGGCATTGACGAAGTGTCCTAGTGGGTAGAGGGTAAGGTTATTCCCCTTGTATCAAACTTGTTAAGTTTCCTCCGCAAAGCATCAGTCCTTTTGATATAGTTGTGGAGTCTGTTATGATGTTGGACTATTTTCTTTGTAGGGCTGTGTGACCATGAGGAACTCCCAATTGAGCATAGCCTCAGTCCTGAAGAGCTTTATTGATTTGTCAGTAGTCGGTTCTTACCGTTTTAACCGAATTAAACACAGTTTGTGAAATACACCATGTACTCATCACCAATGCTCAAGAGATTGATTAGATTAGAAAACGGGATGCTGGTCAATGTGGATTGGTTTGAATCAGACAAGGTGACATAAGAATACTTCGTCAGTGCTTCGAAGGGCCGATTGACACAACATAGAGGGCAACACCGGTCTCTTGTACAGGGTTAATTGCCAAGTAAAACAAAAGCAGGATGATTGTCAGGAATCGTCCATCAGTAAAAAAAGAACTCTCACTTAGGACTAGATTTCTTGAACACAGACGCCCTGGCACCTCCTCTAAACATAATAATCTCTGTCAAATCTCAAGACCACCTCATGGACCTAGATAATGTGCAAAGTTCTGGAGCGGGAAACTTTATACTTTGAAAGTGGAGCTCACAGAAGTAGCCTACGTCAGGCCACACCAACTTTCCCTAAACAAAGACTCGAAATGGGAGGGGGGGGGGGGGTCTACAAAGTACAAACTACCATTAACTCCTATAAGCTTATCTACATTCTGATGATCAAGCCGAGGATGGGTCTGTTTCGTTAACACCTAAAAATATCAGAGTATAAGTTTTCTGTTGTTGAAATTATAAGATTAACCCCAATTTTTGATGAATTTCCCAGAGAGAGAAGCTGTAAATCTTTTACGTGAAACATGATGTATTTCATGGGTGAATTGTTATGGCAAATCAATATATACTGTTAACATATAAAGTCATGATAATTTTCATATCACAATGAAAAGGATCAAGAAATGCATCATATGTGGTACTATTTCTTGGTATTTTATGGTATTGTACTTGTGATCCCCCCCCCCCCTTTTTTTTTGTTGGACATGGCAGTCGCCCTACGCTCTTCGTGAACTCTAAATCTTACCGAACTAAAGCGTTAATGAAAGTTACATGGATAAAAAGAAAGTTTGAACTCTTTATTTCTTTTGAGATTCTCGGGAAAAATAAAGAAATATGTTTGAGCACAGATCTCCTTATTTTTTTTCCAGCGGTGAGGTAGCATGCAGTCAAGGAGGAATTGTGTTAGAAACTAATTCTTCTTCTTTTTCGTGTACAAATACCAGCAGAGTATGAAGTTCGTCTTGTGGATGGAGGGAGTGCCAGCGAAGGACGAGTTGAGGTCCGGAACAACGGAGAGTGGGGCACCGTGTGTGACGACTCCTGGGGTCTAGAAGACGCTAACGTTGTGTGCAGAATGCTTGGTTACCAAGAGGCCTCGGAAGCTCCTTGCTGCGCGAGATTTGGACAGGGCTCTGGCGATATCTTACTGGATGATGTGAGCTGTTCTGGAAGCGAAGACAACCTAGCAGACTGTCAGCATCGTGAATTCGGAAGTCATAACTGCGGACATGGAGAAGACGCCGGAGTTGTCTGTAGTTCCGGAGGTATGGTGGAGTAGGCGAATATACAAGAAACCCGAAAATAGATCTAAACCTTCGATCTAAATAGAAACGTTAACCACCGAATTCCCGTTGTTGAAGGCAGGCTGATTTCGTAACAATACGCATTTCCCCTTGCAGACACTTGCCCAAATATACCAGGGACCCGTCCTCACCAGGATAAGATGTCAGCTCTACAGTCCCTATCCGTAGAATGACCCGTCAGAAAAGAAGCGGAGCTGGACGTCTGTGTTCGATGAATCTGTTCCGAATTGAAACGAACGTTCTGTTTGACCAATGAACGCTTCGTTACATGCACCTTTAATTATCTTCATTTTGACATAATTCTGTACAAGGGATCAGTGATATCTTTCTTCTCACTTTTGACTTTCGTCACTACTAGGCATTGACGAAGTGTCCTAGTGGCTAGAGGGGTAAGGTTCTTCCCCTTGTATCAAACTTGTTAAGTTTCCTCCGCAAAGCATCGGTCCTTTTGATATAGTTGTGGAGTCTGTTATGATGTTGGACTATTTTCTTTGTAGGGCTGTGTGACCATGAGGAACTCCCAATTGAGCATAGCCTCAGTCTTGAAGAGCTTTATTGATTTGTCAGTAGTCGGTTCTTACCGTTTTAACCGAATTAAACACAGTTTGTGAAATACACCATGTACTCATCACCAATGCTCAAGAGAATGATTAGATTAGAAAATGGGATGCTGGTCAATGTGGATTGGTTTGAATCAGACAAGGTGACATAAGAATACTTCGTCAGTGCTTCGAAGGGCCGATTGACACAACATAGAGGGCAACACAGGTCTCTTGTACAGGGTTAATTGCCAAGTAAAACAAAACCAGGATGATTGTCAGGAATCGTCCATTAGTAAAAAAGAACTCTCACTTAGGACTAGATTTCTTGAACACAGACGTCCTAGCACCTCCTCTAAACATAATAATCTCTGTCAAATCTCAAGACCACCTCATGGACCTAGATAATGTGCAAAGTTCTGGAGCGGGAACTTTATACTTTGAAAGTGGAGCTCACAGAAGTAACCTACATCAGGACATACCAACTTTCCCTAAACAAAGACTCGAAATGGGAGGGGGGGGGGTCTACAAAGTACAAACTACCATTAACTCCTATAAGCTTATCTACATTCTGATGATCAAGCCGAAGATGGGTCTGTTTCGTTAACACCTAAAAATATCAGAGTATAAGTTTTCTATTGTTGAAATATAAGATTAACCCCAATTTTTGATGAATTTCCAAGAGAGAGAAGCTGTAAATCTTTTACGTGAACATGATGTATTTTATGGGTGAATTGTTATGGCAAATCAATATATACTGCTAACATATAAAGTCATGATAATTTTGACATCACAACGTAATGGATCAAGAAATGCATCATATGTGGTACTATTTCTTTGTATTTTATTGGATTGTACTTGTGATCCTCCCTTTTTTTGTTGACATGACAGTCGCCCTACGCTCGGCGTGAACTATAAATCTTACCGAACTAAAGCGTTATTGAAAGTTACATGGATAAAAAGAAAGTTTGAACTCTTATTCTTTTGAGATTCTCGGGAAAAATAACGAAATATGTTTGGGCACAAATCTCCTTATTTTGTTTTTTCCAGCGGTGACATAGCATGCAGTCAAGGAGGAGTTGTGTTAGAGACTAATTCTTCTTCTTTTTCGTGTACAAGTGCCAGCAGTGTATGATGGTTCGTCTTGTGGGTGGAGGGAGTGCCAATGAGGGACGAGTTGAGGTCGGAACAACGGAGAGTGGGGCACCGTGTGTGACGACTCCTGGGGTCTAGAAGACGCTAACGTTGTGTGCAGAATGCTTGGTTACCAAGAGGCCTCGGAAGCTCCTTGCTGCGCGAGATTTGGACAGGGCTCTGGCGATATCCTTACTGATGATGTGAGCTGTTCTGGAAGCGAAGACAACCTAGCAGACTGTCAGCATCGTGAATTTGGAAGTCATAACTGCGGACATGGAGAAGACGCCGGAGTTGTCTGTAGTTCCGGAGGTATGGTGGAGTAGGCGAATATACAAGAACCCGAAAATAGATCTAAACCTTCGTTCTAAATAGAAACGTTAACCACCGAATTCCCGTTGTTGAAGGCAGGCTGATTTCGTAACAATACGCATTTCCCCTTGCAGACACTTGCCCAAATATACCAGGGACCCGTCCTCACCAGGATAAGATATCAGCTCTACAGTCCCTATCCGTAGAATGACCCGTCAGAAAAGAAGGGGAGCTGGAACGTCTGTGTTCAATGAATCTGTTCCGAATTGAAACGAACGTTCTGTTTGACCAATGAACGATTCGGTACATGCACCTTTAATTATCTTCATTTTTGACATAATCCTGTACAAGGATCAGTGATATCTTTCTTCTCAGTTTTGACTTTCGTCACTACTAGGCATTGACGAAGTGTCCTAGTGGCTAGAGGGGTAAGGTTATTCCCCTTGTATCAAACTTGTTAAGTTTCCTCCGCAAAGCATCGGTCCTTTTGATATAGTTGTGGAGTCTGTTATGATGTTGGACTATTTTCTTTGTAGGCCTGTGTGACCATGAGGAACTCCCAATTGAGCATAGCCTTCAGTCCTGAAGAGCTTTATTGATTTGTCAGTAGTCGGTTCTTACCGTTTTAACCGAATTAAACACAGTTTGTGAAATACACCATGTACTCATCACAATGCTCAAGAGAATGATTAGATTAGAAAACGGATGCTGGTCAATGTGGATTGGTTTGAATCAGACAAGGTGACATAAGAATACTTCGTCAGTGCTTTGAAGGGCCGATTGACACAACATAGACGGCAACACAGGTCTCTTGTACAGGGTTAATTGCCAAGTAAAACAAAAC
The DNA here is from genome assembly GCF_964275005.1 of Diadema setosum. Classification (NCBI taxonomy): domain Eukaryota; kingdom Metazoa; phylum Echinodermata; class Echinoidea; order Diadematoida; family Diadematidae; genus Diadema; species Diadema setosum. Next base: position 19,796,223 of record NC_092696.1, on the reverse strand, counting down.
CAGGATGATTGTCAGGAATCGTCCATTAGTAAAACAGAACTCTCACTTAGGACTAGATTTCTTGAACACAGACGCCTAGCACCTCCTCTAAACATAATAATCTCTGTCAAATCTCAAGACCACCTCATGGACCTAGATAATGTGCAAAGTTCTGGAGCGGGAAACTTTATACTTTGAAAGTGGAGCTCACAGAAGTAACCTACATCAGGACATACCAACTTTCCCTAAACAAAGACTCGAAATGGGAGGGGGGGGGGGGTCTACAAAGTACAAACTACCATTAACTCCTATAAGCTTATCCACATTCTGATGATCAAGCCGAAGATGGGTTTGTTTCGTTAACACCTAAAAATATCAGAGTATAAGTTTTCTGTTGTTGAAATTATAAGATTAACCCCAATTTTTGATGAATTTCCAAGAGAGAGAAGCTCTAAATCTTTTACGTGAAACATGATGTATTTTATGGGTGAATTGTTATGGCAAATCAATATATACTGCTAACATATAAAGTCATGATAATTTTGACATCACAATGTAATGGATCAAGAAATGCATCATATGTGGTACTATTTCTTTGTATTTTATGGTATTGTACTTGTGATCCTCCTTTTTTTTGCTGGACATGACAGTCGCCCTACGCTCGGCGTGAACTCTAAATCTTACCGAACTAAAGCGTTAATGAAAGTTACATGGATAAAAAGAAAGTTTGAACTCTTTATTTCTTTTGAGATTCTCGGGAAAAATAACGAAATACGTTTGGGCACAAATCTCCTTATTTTGTTTTTTCCAGCGGTGACATAGCATGCAGTCAAGGAGGAGTTGTGTTAGAGACTAATTCTTCTTCTTTTTCGTGTACAAGTGCCGGCAGAGTATCATGTTCGTCTTGTGGGTGGAGGGAGTGCCAATGAGGGACGAGTTGAGGTCCGGAACAACGGAGAGTGGGGCACCGTGTGTGACGACTCCTGGGGTCTAGAAGACGCTAACGTTGTGTGCAGAATGCTTGGTTACCAAGAGGCATCGGAAGCTCCTTGCTGCGCGAGATTTGGACGGGGCTCTGGCGATATCTTACTGGATGATGTGAGCTGTTCTGGAAACGAAGACAACCTAGCTGACTGTCAGCATCGTGAATTTGGAACTCATAACTGCGGGCATGTAGAAGACGCCGGAGTTGTTTGTATTTCCGGAGGTATTATGTAGTAGGCGAACATACAAGAAACCCGAAAATAGTTCTAAACCTTCGATCTCAATACAAATGTTAACTACCGAATTCCCGTTGTTGATAGGTTTGTAACAATACGCATCCTCCACTGCAGACACTTGCCCAAATATGCTAGGGACCCGTCCTCAACGGGATATGATGTCAGCTCTAAAGTTTTTGTCAGTAGAATGACCCGTCAGAAAAGAGGCGAAGCTGGAATGTCTGTGCTCAATGAATCTGTTCCTAATTGAAACCAACGTTCTGTTACACCAATGAACGATTCGTGGCATGAACCTTACTTCCTTTTTGAAGTAATCCTGTACAAGGGATCAGTGATATCTTTCTTCTCAGTTTTGACTTTCATCACTACGATGCACTGACAAAGTGTCCTAGTGGCAAGTGGGGTAAGGTTATTCCCCTTGTGCCAAACTTGTTAAGTATCCTCTAGAAAGCAACGGAATCCCCTTTCACGTGAGGCAGTATAATCTGTCGTACTGATATAGTTGTGGAGTCTGTTATCATGTTGGACTATCTTTTTTGTAGGGCTGTGCGACCCTGAGGAATGCTCACTGAGCATAGCCGCAGTAATTCTGGAGAGCCTTTTTGATTTGTCAGCAGACGGTACTTACTATTTTAGCTCCATGAAGCACTCTATGTTTATACTCCATATACTCATCACCAATGCTCAAGAGAATGATAAGGTTAGAAAACGAGATGTTGGTCAGCGTGGGTTTGTTTGAATCAGACAAGTTGACATAAGGATACTTCGTCAGTGCTTCGAGGGGCCGATTGACAGAACATAGAGGGCAACACAGGTCTCTTGCACAGGGTTACTTGCCAAGTAAGACAAAACCAGGATGATTGTCAGGAATCGTCCATTAGTAAAACAGAACTCTCACTTAGGACTAGATTTCTTGAACACAGACGCCCTAGCACCTCCTCTAAACATAATAATCTCTGTCAAATCTCAAGACCAAGACCACCTCATGGACCTAGATAATGTGCAAAGGTCTGGAGCGGGAAACTTTATACTTTGAAAGTGGAGCTCACAGAAGTAACCTACATCAGGACATACCAACTTTCCCTAAACAAAGACTCGAAATGGGAGGGGGGGGGGGTCTACAAAGTACAAACTACCATTAACTCCTATAAGCTTATCTACATTCTGATGATCAAGCCGAAGATGGGTCTGTTTCGTTAATACCTAATAATATCAGAGTTTAAGTTTTCTGTTGTTGAAATTGTAAGTGTAACCCCAATTTTTGATGAATTTTCAAGAGAGAGAAGCTGTAAATCTTTTACGTGAAACATGATGTATTTCATGGGTAAATTGTTATGGCAAATCAATATAATACTGCTAACATATAAAGTCATGATAATTTTGACATCACAATGTAATGGATCAAGAAATGCATCATATGTGGTATTATTTCTTGGTATTATATGGTATTGTACTTGTGATCCCCCCCCCCCCTTTTTTTTTTTTTGTTTTACATGGCAGTCGCCATACGCTCGGCGTGAACTCTAAATCTTACCGAACTAAGGCGTTAATGAAAGTTACAAGGATAAAAAGAAAGTTTGAACTCTTTATTTCTTTTGAGATTCTCGGGAAAAATAAAGAAATATGTTTGAGCACAGATCTCCTTATTTTTCTTTCCAGCGGTGACATAGCATGCAGTCAAGGAGGAATTATGTTAGAGACTTATTCTTCTTCTTTTTCTTGTACAAGTGCCAGCAGAGTATGAAGTTCGTCTTGTGGGTGGAGGGAGTGCCAATGAGGGACGAGTTGAGGTCCGGAACAACGGAGATTGGGGCACCGTGTGTGACGACTCCTGGGGTTTAGAAGACGCTAACGTTGTGTGCAGAATGCTTGGTTACCAAGAGGCCTCGGAAGCTCCTTGCTGCGCGAGATTTGGACAGGGCTCTGGCGATATCTTACTGGATGATGTGAGCTGTTCTGGAAGCGAAGACAACCTAGCAGACTGTCAGCATCGTGAATTTGGAAGTCATAACTGCGGACATGGAGAAGACGCCGGAGTTGTCTGTAGTTCCGGAGGTATGGTGGAGTAGGCGAATATACAAGAAACTCGAAAATAGATCTAAACCTTCGATCTAAATAGAAACGTTAACCACCGAATTCCCGTTGTTGAAGGCAGGCTGATTTCGTAACAATACGCATTTCCCCTTGCAGATACTTGCCCAAATATACCAGGGACGCGTCCTCACCAGAATAAGATGTCAGCTCTACAGTCCCTATCCGTAGAATGACCCGTCAGAAAAGAAGCGGAGCTGGAACGTCTGTGTTCAATGAATCTGTTCCGAATTGAAACGAACGTTCTGTTTGACCAATGAACGATTCGTGACATGCACCTTTAATTATCTTCATTTTTGACATAATCCTGTACAAGGGATCAGTGATATCTTTCTTCTCAGTTTTGACTTTCGTCACTACTAGGCATTGACGAAGTGTTCTAGTGGCTAGAGGGGTAAGGTTATTCCCCTTGTATCAAACTTATTAAGTTTCCTCCGCAAAGCATCGGTCCTTTTGATATAGTTGTGGAGTCTGTTATGATGTTGGACTATTTTCTTTACAGGGCTGTGTGACCATGAGGAACTCCCAATTGAGCATAGCCTCAGTCTTGAAGAGCTTTATTGATTTGTCAGTAGTCGGTTCTTACCGTTTAAACCGAATTAAACACAGTTTGTGAAATACACCATGTACTCATCACCAATGCTCAAGAGAATGATTAGATTAGAAAACGCGATGCTGGTCAATGTGGATTGGTTTGAATCAGACAAATTGACATAAGAATACTTCGTCAGTGCTTCGAAGGGCCGATTGACACAACATAGAGGGCAACACAGGTCTCTTGTACAGGGTTAATTGCCAAGTAAAACAAAACCAGGATGATTGTCAGGAATCGTCCATTAGTAAAACAGAACTCTCACTTAGGACTAGATTTCTCGAACACAGACGCCCTAGCACCTCCTCTAAACATAATAATCTCTGTCAAATCTCAAGACCACCTCATGGACCTAGATAATGTGCAAAGTTCTGGAGCGGGAAACTTTATACTTTGAAAGTGAAGCACAGAAGATTGAAGTAACCTACATCAGGACATAATCCCTCAACAAAGACGAGAAATGGGGGGGGGGGGGAGGGTCTACAAAGGCAAGCTACTATTAACTCCTATAAGCACATCTACATTTGGATGATTATGCCGAAGTTGGGTCATTCCGTAAGGTTGACGAAGTCTGTTACGTTAACACCTAAAAATATCAGAGTTTAAGTTTTCTGTTGTTGAGATTAAAAGAGTAACCCGAATTTTTGATGAAATTCCAGGAGCGAGAAGCTGTAACTCTTTTACGTGAATTATGATGTATTTTATGGGTGAATTGTTATCGCAAATCAATATCTGCTGCTTATATATTAAGTCATGATAATTTTGATTTCACAATGTAATGGATCAAGAAATGAATCGTATGTGGTACTCTTTCTTGGTATTTTGTGGTATTGTACTTGTGATCCTTTTCTTGTTGTTGTTGGACGTGACAGTCGCCCTACGCTCGGCGCGAAACTCTAAATCTTACCGAACTAAAGCATTAATGAAAGTTACATGGCTAAAAAGAAAGTCTGAACTCTTTATTTCTTTTGAGATTCTCGGGAAAAATAAGGAAATATGTATGAGCACAGATCTCCTTATTTTGTTTTTTTCCAGCGGTGACATAGCATGCAGTCAAGGAGGAGTTGCGTTAAATACTAATTCTTCTTCTTTTTCGTGTACAAGTGCCAGCAGAGTATGAAGTTCGTCTTGTGGGTGGAGGGAGTGCCAATGAGGGACGAGTTGAGGTCCGGAACAACGGAGAGTGGGGCACCGTGTGTGACGACTCCTGGGGTATAGATGACGCTAACGTTGTGTGTAGAATGCTTGGTTACCAAGAGGCCTTGGAAGCTCCTTGTTGCGCGAGATTTGGACAGGGCTCTGGCGAAATGTTACTGGATGATGTGAGCTGTTCTGGAAACGAAGACAACCTAGCTGACTGTCAGCATCGTGAATTTGGAACTCATAACTGCGGACATGTAGAAGACGCCGGAGTTGTTTGTAGTTCCGGAGGTATGGTGTAGTAGGCGAACATACAAGAAACCCGAAAATAGTTCTAACCCTGCGATCTCAATACAAATGTTAACTACCGAATTCCCGTTGTTGAAGACTGGCTGAGTTTGTAACAATACGCATCCTCCGCTGCAGACACTTGCCCAACTATGCTAGGAACCCGTCCTCAACGGGATATGATGTCAGCTCTAAAGTCTTTGTCAGTAGAATGACCCGTCAAAAAAGAGGTGAAGCTGAAATGTCTGTATTCAATGAATCTGTTCCTAATTAAAACAAACGTTCTGTTACACCAATGAACGATTCGTGGCATGCACCTTACTTCCTTTTTGAAGTAATCCTGTACAAGGGATCAGTGATATCTTTCTTCTCAGTTTTGACTTTCGTCACTACTATGCACTGACAAAGTATCCTAGTGGCTAGTGGGGTAAGGCTATTCCCCTTGTGCCAAACTTGTTAAGTTTCCTCTTGAAAGCAACGGAATCCCCTTTCACGTGAGGCAGTATAATCTGTCCTTTTCATATAATTGTGGAGTCTGTTATCATGTTGGACTATCTTTTTTGTAGGGCTGTGCGACCCTGAGGAATGCTCACTGAGCATAGCCGCAGTAATTCTGGAGAGCCTTTTTGATTTGTCAGTAGTCGGTACTTACTGTTTCAGCTCCATGAAGCACTGTTTGTTTATACTCCATATACTCATCACCAATGCTCAAGAGAATGATAAGGTTAGAAAACGAGATGTTGGTCAGCGTGGGTTTGTTTGAATCAGACAAGTTGACATAAGGATACTTCGTCAGTGCTTCGAGGTTCCGATTAACACAACATAGAGGGCAACACAGGTCTCTTGCACAGGGTTACTTGCCAAGTAAGACAAAACCAGGATGATTGTCAGGAATCGTCCATTAGTAAAACAGAACTCTCACTTAGGACTAGATTTCTTGAACACAGACGCCCTAGCACATCCTCTAAACATAATGATCTCTGTCAAATCTCAAGACCACCACATGGACCTAGATAATGTGCAAAGTTCTGGAGCGGGAAACTTTATACTTTGAAAGTGGAGCTCACAGAAGTAACCTACATCAGGACATACCAACTTTCCCTAAACAAAGACTCGAAATGGGAGGGGGGGGGGTCTACAAAGTACAAACTACCATTAACTCCTATAAGCTTATCTACATTCTGATGATCAAGCCGATGATGGGTCTGTTTCATTAACACCTAAAAATATCAGAGTTTAAGTTTTTGTTGTTGAAATTATAAGATTAACCCCAATTTTGGATGAATTTCCCAGAGAGAGAAGCTGTAAATCTTTTACGTGAAACATGATGCATTTTATGGGTGAATTGTTATGGCAAATCAATATATACTGCTAACATATAAAGTCATGATAATTTTGATATCACAATGTAATGGATCAAGAAATGCATCATATGTGGTACTATTTCTTGGTATTTTATGGTATTGTACTTGTGATCCCCCCCCCCCCTTTTTTTTTTGTTGGACATGACAGTCGCCCTACGCTCGGCGTGAACTCTAAATCTTACCGAACTAAAGCGTTAATGAAAGTTACATGGATAAAAAGAAAGTTTGAACTCTTTATTTCTTTTGAGATTCTCGGGAAAAATAAAGAAATATGTTTGAGCACAGATCTCCTTATTTTTTTTTTCCAGCGGTGAGATAGCATGCAGTCAAGGAGGAATTGTGTTAGAGACTAATTCTTCTTCTTTTTCGTGTACAAGTACCAGCAGAGTATGAAGTTCGTCTTGTGGATGGAGGGAGTGCCAGCGAAGGACGAGTTGAGGTCCGGAACAACGGAGAGTGGGGCACCGTGTGTGACGACTCCTGGGGTCTAGAAGACGCTAACGTTGTGTGCAGAATGCTTGGTTACCAAGAGGCCTCGGAAGCTCCTTGCTGCGCGAGATTTGGACAGGGCTCTGGCGATATCTTACTGGATGATGTGAGCTGTTCTGGAAGCGAAGACAACCTAGCAGACTGTCAGCATCGTGAATTTGGAAGTCATAACTGCGGACATGGAGAAGACGCCGGAGTTGTCTGTAGTTCCGGAGGTATGGTGGAGTAGGCGAATATACAAGAAACCCGAAAATAGATCTAAACCTTCGTTCTAAATAGAAACGTTAACCACCGAATTCCCGTTGTTGAAGGCAGGCTGATTTCATAACAATACGCATTTCCCCTTGCAGACACTTGCCCAAATATACCAGGGACCCGTCCTCACCGGGATAAGATGTCGGCTCTACAGCCCCTATCCGTAGAATGACCCGTCAGAAAAGAAGCGGAGCTGGAACGTCTGTGTTCAATGAATCTGTTCCGAATTGAAACGAACGTTCTGTTTGACCAATGAACGATTCGTTACATGCACCTTTAATTATCTTCATTTTTGACATAATCCTATACAAGGGATCAGTGATATCTTTCTTCTCAGTTTTGACTTTCGTCACTACTAGGCATTGACGAAGTGTCCTAGTGGCTAGAGGGGTAAGGTTATTCCCCTTGTATCAAACTTGTTAAGTTTCCTCCGCAAAGCATCGGTCCTTTTGATATAGTTGTGGAGTCTGTTATGATGTTGGACTATTTTCTTTGTAGGGCTGTGTGACCATGAGAAACTCCCAATTGAGCATAGCCTCAGTCTTGAAGAGCTTTATTGATTTGTCAGTAGTCGGTTCTTACCGTTTTAACCGAATTAAACACAGTTTGTGAAATACATCATGTACTCATCACCAATGCTCAAGAGAATGATTAGATTAGAAAACGCGATGCTGGTCAATGTGGATTGGTTTGAATCAGACAAGTTGACATAAGGATACTTCGTCAGTGCTTCGAAGGGCCGATTGACACAACATAGAGGGCAACACAAGTCTCTTGTACAGGGTTACTTACCAAGTAAAACAAAACAAGGATGATTGTCAGGAATTGTCCATTAGTAAAACAGAACTCTCACTTAGGACTAGATTTCTTGAACACAGACGCCCTAGCACCTCCTCTAAACATAATAATCTCTGTCAAATCTCAAGACCAACTCATGGACCTAGATAATGTGCAAAGTTCTGGAGCGGGAAACTATATACTTTGAAAGTGGAGTTTACAGAAATAATCTACATCAGGACATACCGACTTTCCCTCAACAAAGACGGGAAATGGGAGGAGGGATTACAAAGTACAAACAAGTAATTATTAACTTCTATAAGCTTATCTACATTGGGATGATTAAGCCGAAGAGGGTCATTCCTTAAGGTTGGCGAAGTCTGTTACGTGAACACCGAAAAATATCAGATTTTATTATTTCTCTTGTTGTTGAGATTAAAAGATTAACCCACATTTTTGATGAATTTCCGAAAGAGAGGTTTAACTCTACTACGTGAAACATGATGTATTTTATGAGAGAGTTATTATCGCAAATCAATATCTAGTGTTCACATTATTATGTCATGATAATTTCGATTTCACAATAATGGAAGAAGAAAGGCATCATATGTGGTACTACTTCTTGGCATTTTGTGGCCTTGTACTTGTGATCACTTTTTTCTTTGACATAACAGTTAGGCGCCCTACCCTCTGCGCGAAACTCTAAATATTACCGAACTTAAGCGTTAATAAAAGTTAAATGGCTAAAACGGATGTGTGAATTCTTTATTTCTTTTGAGATTCTCGTGTAATATAGAGCGAAATATTTGAGCACAGATCTCTTTAATTTGTTTTTCCACCGGTGACATAACATGCAGTCAAGGGGAATTAAAAGTGTTAGCAACTAATTCTTCCTCTTTTTTCATGTACTATTGTCATAAGAGTATGAAGTTCGTCTTGTGGATGGAGGGAGTGCCAATGAGGGACGAGTTGAGGTCCGGAACAACGGAGAGTGGGGCACCGTGTGTGACGACTCCTGGGGGCTAGAAGACGCTAACGTTGTGTGTAGAATGCTTGGTTACCAAGAAGCCTCGGAAGCTCCTTGCTGCGCGAGATTTGGACAGGGCTCTGGCGATATCTTACTGGATGATGTGAGCTGTTCTGGAAACGAAGACAACCTAGCTGACTGTCAGCATCGTGAATTTGGGACACATAACTGTGGACATAATGAAGACGCGGGAGTTATCTGTAGCTCCACAGGTATGGTGGAGTAGGCGAACATACAAGAAACCAGAAAATAGTTCTAAACCTTTGATCTCAATACAAATGTTAACCACCGAATTCCTGTTGTTGAATGCAGACTGATTTTGTTAAAATACACATTTCAAACTGCAGAAATTTGCGCAAATATACTAGGGACCGGTCCTCAACGGGATAAGATGTCAACTTTATAGTTTTTATCAGTGGAATGACCCGTCTTTGCCTTGTTCAAATGGTAGTGGTTAAGGAGTTCATGATACGTTTTGAACGTTCAAACGTCACTCGTCTTTCTTGATAAAAGGGTCAGTAGGCATTGATCTTAATTGCTTCCTTAACTTCTTTTTTTTTTTCAAAATATCAAGATTCCCTGTCCAGGACTTCGCTTTATCTACGTTCACGTTTTGCCCATGAGATTCAAAGTAGATATGCTTGGAAACATCAGAAAGGAGGAGGAGCTGGGATGTCTGTGTTCAAGGAATCTGTTCTCAATTTAAGCGAGCTTTCTGTAAACAGTGCACCAATAAACAATTCGTGACAAGCACCTTTAATTATAATTCCTTGGCAAGTAATCCTGTACAAGGGACCAAGGATATCCTTCTCAGTTTTGACTTCCGTCACTACTAGGTACTTGCGAAGTGTCTTAGCTAGTCTCTTAAACATATTCCCCTTGTACCAAATTGTTAAGTTTTCTACGTAAAGCATCGGAATCCCCTTTCTCGCGAGCCACTACAATGTGTCCTTTTGATATATTTGTTGAGTCTGTTATGATATTGGACTATTTTCTATATAGGGTTGGGTGACCCTGTGGAATCCCCACTGAGTATAGCGGCAGTTCGAGAGAGCTGTTTTGATGCGTCAGTAGTCGGTACTTACCGTTTCAGCCCCAAGAAACACAGTTTGTGAAAAACACCATGTACTCATCACCAATGCTGAAGAGAATGATTAGATAAGAAAACGAGATGCTGATCAGTGTGGATTGGTTTGAATCAGACAAGTTTGCATAAGGATACTTCGTCAGTGGTTCGAAGGGCCGATTGACACAACATAGAGGGCAACACAGGTCTCTTGTACAGGGTTACTTACCAAGTAAAACAACACCAGGATGATTGTCAGGAATCGTCCATTAGTAAAACAGAACTCTCACTTAGGACTAGATTTCTTGAGCACAAACGCCCTAGCACCTCCTCTTAACATAATAATTATCGAAATTCATGAAAATTCTTCCGTCGAGGTGTTTCCATTGCAACTGATTGACAAATTGCCCTACATCAGTCCAAATGGCGACCCGCCTTACTCGAGCTGCCAGCAAAGACCGGTCTGTTCCCACCCAACACCCTCCGAAACCCAGCCGTGCCGACGCAAGCCAGTCTCACTCAAGGAGCGATGATGGCGCATCTAGTGACCTGACTTTGGCGGACATACAACAAAGTATAACTCGTTCTTCATCTACAGTATGTGCAAAGCTTGATACTCTTTCGCAAGAGGTCGCTTCAATTAACGCCAAACTGTCAGAACTAGAAGACTCCGTAACCATGAACTCTGACAAGATAATCGAGATTGAGAGCAAGAAGCTTCCAGAAATGGAAAGCAAGATGGCAGCCGAAATTACCAAACTCCAAAATAAGCTCACGGCAATGGAGATTTACTGCCGTCGCGCAAACCTGCTCTTTTACGGAGTGAAGGAAACGCCAAACGAAAATGTTGAGCGCACACTTGGCGATATGTTTTGCTACTTCGGGATAAGCGCAGACGATGCCGCCAATATTGCCCTCGTGAACGTTCACCGGCTCCCCCGGCGCGACAACGCCAACGCTGCTTCCGGCCAGACCAATGGAGCCCCATCTCGAGACCCTGTTCCGCGAGCCATAATTGCAAAGTTTGTCTATATCCGCGACAGGAACCGTGTTCTTGAATCGTTCGACCAGCGCCAGCGCCAAACAAGTCAGCCGCGAGCCAGCACCGGCCCCGTTCAGGAATCCAAACGGATCACGGTCCGCACGGATCTGCCCCCTGCCCTCAAAGCCAGGAGAAGCCTTCTCGCGAAAACAGCCTACGACCTCAGAAAGCAAAAAAAAAAAAAAACAAAAAAAAAAACAAACAAAAAAAAAAAAAAAAACCGCTTCTACCAAGATATACCTAGCTGGCACAGAAGTACTCCTTAAATGGAAAGTGAAAGGCTCCGCGACCTGGAACCTGTACCGTGACTGAATCTGTAAGTCGCGAGTCTCGTGTTATCTTCAGCTCCTATGTGCACCTTTAAGTTAGACAATCTCTTGCGACTTGATTGGTAAGCAAGTACCCAAGTTGTTATCGTTTACATTAGTGTTTCTTCCTTTTTAACTTACCCAGCCATTGCTATGAATGCTGAATAACAATTCCAAATCTTCTGCCAACTACGTAAATTTAGTCTGACTTGTAACATCACTCCCAAATCTTTAAAAGGAAGTCTTGCCCAAATGGGTACCATGAGTGTTGATGACTTGTTAGGTGATCCGAGTATCCTCTCGGATCACCTTCTGTATCTGTACTGATTCTTTCTTCTTTGTTTCTTTATTTCTCCTCAAAAGTTGTGCAGAAGTTAGCTCAGAAAGTCCTCTGCCTATCAATTTCAAAATCATACCATGTATGTATCATGTCACAAAGATGACAGATCTAATGTATCATAGTGATCAGTCGACCGTGACGTCACGATGACGTCATTATATGAAAACCCATTTTCATTCATATCTCATTAATGGAATGGGAATTTTCAATGAAATTTACGTCACATATATTTCAAGTCAAGTGCATTCTACTCATATTATCAAAAATCGTATTTATTATTAAAACGTGCGCGTACGCGCGCGTTGAAATATTTGTATGCTCCAATCGAGCTCAAAATCTTTTTGCACACGTTTCAGACCATTTGGAACATTTTTTGAAAAATTGAAAAAATCGGAAGGACGCGTACGCGCGCACATATACGCACTCACAGCTCATATGCAATAGAAATTTCACGTGTTTTCACTTTGATCGGATGTCTGAAATGTCAAGGAATATTTCTACCAAGTTTCAAGTCAATCCGATTCAATATGACGTCATACGGGCCCGTCAAAGTTGAAAATCCGCGCGCGAGTCAATGGCGATATACAGTGCAACTATGCCAAAAAACCGCCAATTTTAAATCCGATTTTACTCGTCAGGATGGACGGTGACCCCCCATTTTCTTTACGTATTTTGAAAGCTTATGAGTTGTACATGTCATTTCATGGGTTGGCAATGCTGGCAAAATGATTAAAAGATATCAAATTTCTTAATAAAGTAAAAAAAGTAAATTTTCAAAATGACGTCATCAAATTTCAAGTTCATTCGAGCGTATTTCACTAATCCTTTGTCAATTTTCACCCAGATTTCAATATGTTGTAGCTTATTTAATATTCTTTCAAACATAAATGACATTATTTTAATTGGATGACAGTATCACCTCGTAAAATTGGATTGAAAGTAATCTTGTCAAATTTGAGCAGTTCACGTGTTATCTCTATGGGAGTGCAGTTTTTTCTGGAAATGAAAATTGACATGACTATCTTTACCGAGCACTAGCTCACTTACCCTTTGGTAAATTTCTCCCAGATTTTGATATGTTGTAGCTGAGACTTAACGCTACCGTAACTGTGCCCTTTGTTTTTTTCATACGATGTCGGGATCACGTCAAAACTTTTGGTTGAAATTACAGCTTATCTTTGATGTATTGAGATATTTCTTTCTTTCTGCAACTTTCTTTGCAATAACTGAAGAAAAACAGCCTCTATCACTTCCATACTTTGCACATGTTTAGATCATGTCACGCACATTATTTCATAAAATAACAACTACTTGATCAGACCCCATCTTGGGTATGTAAATTAGGGTCAAAGGTCATAAATGTTTCATCCTGTATCTTGGTGAATACATGTCCTACCTTTCCCATATTTTGCACACGCAAAGACCATGTTACAAGGATCATTTGACAAAATAACCACTTTTTGCTCAGATGCCATCTTGTCTGTGCAAATTGGGGTCAAAAGTTATATCCACTTCTTTCTGTATCTTCGTTATGACGTGTTATCTCTATTGGAGGGATTTTTTTTTAAATGTGAAAAATTGACTGATTGTCTTTTTCGAGCACTAGCTCACTTTCGCTTCGGTGAATTTCTCCCAGATTTTAATATGTTGTAGCTAAGACTTTGCGCTATCGCTAATGTGCCCTTCGGTTTTTCATTCGATGTCGGGATCATGTTAAAAAACTTGGTTGAAATCAAAGCTTATCTTCTATGTATTGAGATATTTCTTTCTTTCTGCAACTTTCTTTGCAATAACTCAAGAAATACACGCCCTATCACCTCCATATTTTGCACATGTTTAGTTCATGTCACGTACATTATTTGATAAAATAACAACTACTTGATCGGACAACACCTTGGGTATGTAAATTAGAGTCAAAGGTCATAAATGTTTCATCTTGTATCTTTGTGAATACCTGTCCTATCTTTCCCATATTCTTCACACGTTTAGACGATGTCGCAAGAATCATTTCACAAAATAACCACTATTTCATCAGATGCCATCTTGGGAGTGCAAAGGTGGGTCAAAGGTCATATGTACTTGTTGCTGTATCTTCGTTATAGTGTATACAGAATTTGGTACCAAACATGGCAAATATGACTCCCTTTACTAAATGAGAATGCAAACATCACACGGCCAATGTCTCTAAACACTAGATGAAACTTGTATGGTCATGCTTATTGCGATCAGGACTCGAATCATTGATTAAAAAAAATCGGATCACCTTAAATTGTCAGTGATGACAAATTACAATCTCTAGTTCTTTTTCCCTTCCTTTTCTGCCATTTATATAAGAGAAACATTACACTTAACTATCATACTAAGTGTATAAGGGCGAAGCCACGGCTCAGACAGTCATTCGGTTGAAATGAATTTTGAAGTATAAACCTACACTGTAGTTGTATTTTAACAGTGCGCTCATTATACGCTCATGTGATTGAATAGCAATGATTTAATATACTGTTCAACAACAAATTTGCTTTTTATACTGACAGGAAGAAAGTGTCTTCCTCATTTTCCCCACATCTTTTCTAATATTCAGCAATTGCAAAAAAAAAAAAAAAATTCAAAACGTCATATGCCTTCTTTTGTAGTCATTGACTACTATATCCGACATGAAAAAAGAAATGCAAAACGTCATACGCTTTCTTTTGTAGTCATTGACTACTATGTCTGACATGAAATAGTTCAGTTCGTGTACTTCGTTAAGAATTAATTAAACATAACCTCTGTCTTTTTTATTTCACAACTTCATGAAAATGATAATATCATTTCATATGTAATGAGAAAAGACGTAGATTGCAATGACGTTCATATTTTGACTGCAAAGGGTTTTTTTTTCAAGGGTGGGGGAGGGAGGGGGTGGCTGCGGGTAATATCTGGAGAAAACGGTTTATAGAAGACATGTATGTAAGCAATTTCTTTCTGATTATGTATTTTTCTGTGTGCTTCGAGTACGCACACGACACAGCGTTTGATCTTCGTTTCTACTTTGATGTTGTTTTGTGCTCAGTAGTGCTTGCTTTTTGCCTTGACATACATTCCTTGTACGCTACACCAAAATCGATCTCACCTGTGCGAACCAACAAATTGATTTTTCACAATTGTGCCAAGTGCATACTTATGAACGTACGTATAGCCACATGTATGTTAAGATCTAAACAGAGAACTGGTTTGTCATTTTCATTATGTAAAGTACCAGTACTTAGTATACCTGTCTATATTGCTATTTTCACGCCCACTGTGCTGTCTCTCTTAGCGAAATTCACAAAAATTTACATAACAGTGTTAATGAACTTCCTATTGCGTATGCAAAAATGTGTTATGCCGGTGCTCTCCACAGCTACCAACTTGTCAGCTTTCAGTAATCTGCCATCCTTGTGTATGCAAAAACGTGTTATTCCGGTGTCTCTGACCGCTCAAACCAACTTACTACCTGTTCTCAGCTATTTGTTATTGTATATGCAAAGATGTATTGCCACGGTGCTTCCGACTCCTCTCAGAAATTTGTTATTAATGTTTATGCAAAAATGTGTCATCCTGGTGTATCTGACTCCTCTATGTAAGTTGCCACCTACCCTGAGCAAACTGTTATCCTTGTGTTTACACAAATGTGTTTCTACGGTGTTTTCGACCACCCCCAATAATTTATTGTCTGTTTGCCTTTGCAATTACCTCTCTGAACTGTTCAGTGCAATTGTGCCCTTCTGTAGACTAGTAACAACCACATTCCCTACGCATTATGCTCACGCAGATACCGTTGAATTTCTGACATGCCTTGTTTTGCGTACGGAAACTTAACATTCCTTAACCGTCTATTATCAGGGTAAATGTTCTTTCACCTATTTTCCTTTAAAATCCAACAGCAGATGTATTTTTGAGCACCTATTTTCTGTTAACAGCCTATCTTTATATTCACCTATTCTGTATCATGCACAATGATGAATCCAAATACCACTGTTAACTCGAACGCCGCTGCTGTTAGCATGCTTTATCCTCAGTCACCTGCTGATATGACACCAGTAATCTCAGTAAACAGCGAAGAGGGCGAAGATTCCGACATCGTCACTTTCTTAAATATGCAGACTTCTGAATTGAGACTAGATTTCGACTGTAACGATGCCGCAGTCCAAAATGTATTCACTCACTATCACACAGAGGATGAACTTCTTTCACTCACTCATAATGACGTAACTCAACTTTTTATTTCACATTTTAATATCAGAAGCTTAAATAAAAACTTTGATCAATTTCTTTCTCTTGTGAGCACGTTGAAAACCGAATATAATATCATCGGGCTCAGTGAAACTTGGTTAAAGGAGACATCACCCTCTTCGCTGCTTACAATACACGGCTTTAGACTCATAACAAATAATGGAACATGGAAGAAAGGAGGAGGAGTCGGATTTTATGTGTCACAGAAATTAGATTGTGTTTTTTTTTGGAAAAATATAGCGTGATGTCAGAAGTTTTTGAGAATCTATTTATTGAGGTCAAAACCTTAAATAAAGGTAATATTATAATTGGGGAGATTTATCGACCACCTGGCTCAAACCCTGCTGAATTTTTAGAGTTATTTTGCGGCCTTATTTCAAGCAGTTATTTTGATAGTAAGACATGTTTTGTCATGGGTGACTTTAACCTCAATCTTCTTAATTACAACGATAATCTTATGTGCGCAGATTTTCTGAACCTTATGTTGTCGAAATCATTTATTCCCCTTACAAGAAAACCGACTCGAATAACCGATGATGTATCTACTCTTATTGATAACATTTTTGTAAATGATTTATTTTCTGACATCACATCTGGCATAATAGTTTCTGACGTCACTGATCATTTTCCAATCTATGCCCTTGTGTCAAATTTTATGACTGCTAATGTTTCTCATACCCACAATCCGGGCATTCGTGTAATGTCTGAATCTAACCTTAATAAACTTAGGGAGAAATTAAGTTTAGAAGATTGGTCCACTGTATACTCTCAAAGCGATACTGATTTAGCATTTGAAAATTGTATGACTATTTTGACCACTAACTATGAATCTAGTGTTCCTCTTCAAAGGCCTCACCATTCAAATTACAAAAAAGTACCTCGACAACCATGGGTAACAAAATCTCTACTCAGGTCCATTAACCGCAAGAATAGTCTTTTTCATAAATATCGCAAAGATCCATGCCCTCGAAATAAATCAAGATATACTCGATATCGGAATATATTGACATCCTTAATACGTGTTGCTAAGCGGAATTATTTTTCGCGACAGTTTGTTAAATATGAACATGATGTGACGAGTACGTGGAAAGTGATTAACGAGACACTCAAATACAAAACCAATACTGATCTTCCCAAATATATTTTGGCGGACGGCCGGCAGATTAACGATCCGGTTAGCATGGCGGAATCTTTTAATAATTATTTCGCAAGTCTTGGTCCACATCTTGCCAGTAAAATCCCGAAATCCCCAACTGAATATCATAGATACTTAGGTAATAGGAATCCTCAATCAATATTTTTGAACCTATTGTTGAAAAAGAAATTGTTGATATCGTCAAGAATCTAAACGATAAAAAAAGTTCAGGATATGATGGAATTACAAATTTTCTTTTAAAAAATGTTTTGAATCAAATCATTTCTCCTTTAACATACATTTTTAATCAATCTCTAGTTAATGGTAAAGTCCCCAATAAAATGAAAGTTGCAAAAGTTGTCCCTGTCTTTAAGAAGAGACAGAAAGATTTGGTGAATAATTACCGACCAATATCTCTATTGACTTCGATCTCTAAAAGCCTTGAAAGGTTAGTTTACACGCGATTATTGAAATTTCTCACAAATCATAATATTTTATCAGATTCTCAGTTTGGTTTCAGAAAACATTATAATACAACCCATGCTTTACTCACTTTTATAGACAAGGTAGCTCATGCTATAGATAATTTTTAGCACACAATTGGAGTTTTTCTTGATTTCTCTAAAGCTTTTGATACGATAGATCACGAAATTTTATTTTCTAAACTGTATCATTATGGAATTCGCGGGCCACCTCTCGAATGGTTTAAGAGTTACTTAACTGATAGAAAGCAATTTGTTAACATTAACGGCTATGATTCGCAGTTAAAATTTATCTCATGTGGAGTCCCACAGGGCTCCCTCGTGAGCCCACTTTTATTTATTTTATACATAAATGACCTTCAAAAATCATTCCAATTTTATCATTTATTTGTTTTGCTGATGACACAAGTTTGTTTTGTTCTCATCGAGACCCTAATACATTAATTGATATGATGAATATTGAGCTTAGGTCTGTGCAATCCTGGATTTATGCCAACAAATTATCCCTGAATATAGAAAAAACTTATTATATGGTATTCAGTAATTCTTTGAATGTTGTCCCACATGAGATCAAAATAAATGATATATGTTTAACGCAGGTCAATAACGCAAAGTTTTTAGGGCTTTGGATTGACCGAGAATTATCCTGGAAAACTCATATTAATTTTGTAAGTAAAATTTTGTCCAGAAATATTGGAATTTTAAACAAGCTGAAACATTTGTTCCCTGTTTATATTTTGCAGAGTATATATTCTTATTTAATATCTCCACACTTTAATTATGGAATTTTGGCGTGGGGAAACGCAATCAATTTATTATTAGATTCCCTTCTTCGCATTCAAAAGCGAGCAATAAGAATTATAAACCACGCCGGATATTTTGCTCATACCAACTGTTTTTTTCATCAAAACAGAATTCTGAAAATTCCAGACCTATTTTATTATAATCTTGGAATTTTCATGTATAAACTAACTACTAATGAATTACCATCCGTTTTTATTCACATGTTCAAAAGAAATCGCTCTATTCATTGCTACCCCACTCGTCAGAGTGACGCCTATCACCTTCCCCGTACTCGCACTATTTTTGCAAAGAAAACAATTATGTTTACTGGACCCAGATACTGGAATGACCTCCCTCAAGATATTACTTCTTCCTTATCCTTATTCACCTTCAAACGCAAACTAAAACGGCTATTACTTAGTGGATACACACTACCCGGCTCTTAGCAACATTCTTTTTTTTAATACCCCCAGTCTTTTGTCTTTGTCTGCAGCTCCAAGTTATTTGACGATACCGTTATAGCACTTTGTGTGTGTGTGTGTGTGTGTGTGTGTGTGTGTGTATGTGTGTGTGTAAACACGGCGAAATATGTACAGTCTCGTTTAAGCGATACAAAAGTATTCATGTGGTTCGATAGTTCGTTTTTAATACTGATTTTGCACTGGTACAATTTAAGTTGGTCGAGATAAACATTTCCGTTCTCCGTATAATTTCACGCCTATAAATTCGGGAACCTACAGTTTTTACAAGCGTCATTGCTTTTATGTAGGCCCCATCATATTTCTGACATTTATTTGTGATATCCTCAGATGAAAATGACCATTTATATTTGTGTGTAATGTTAGTTTGTCTTTTTTTCTTCAAACATAAGATATGGTTGTATATGTTTTGTACTTTTGTTTTATTGTCAATCATTTTGTGATCCCATCACTGAGAAATGGAAATATGAAATAAACTTGAAACTTGAACTTGAAACATCGACGTAAATAAGCACTGAATTGATCAGTGTTTTAGTAGTAGCCATGATAAAAAATCATGGGCGTACATACTGGAGTAGGATTCGAACCTACGACCTCCTGATCACCGGACAGGCGTCATCTCCACTAGACCACCGAGCTTTCGCCCGACAGCAAGTGTTGGTTCTAATACTTATAGCATGCAGCGGGTACTGCTTTTGTTATTCAAATATATGAAAATTCTTCCGTCGAGATGTTTTCATTGCAACTGATTGACAAATTGCCCTACATCGATGTAGTGCTTATTTACGTCGATGTAGGGCAATTTGTCAATCAGTTGCAATAATTATTATCTATATCAAATCTGAAGACCACCTCATGGACCTAGATACATGTAATGTGCAAAGTACTAGAGCGTTAACCTTTATAATTTGAAAGCGCAGTTTACAAAAGATTCTACATCAGGACATACCGACTTTCCCTCAACAGAGACTGAAATTTAAGGGGGGGGGGGAACTACAAAGTACAAACTACTAACTAGTAACTCCTATAAGCTTATCGACATTGAAATGATTAAGCCGAAGATGGGTCATTCCGTAAGGCTGACGAAGGCTTGTACGTTAACACCTAAAACTATCAGAGTTTAATTTTTCTGTTGTTGTTTAGATTAAAAGATTAACACCACCTTGAGATTAATTTCCAATACAAAGTGGCTTTAACACTATTACGTGAAACATGATGTATTTTATGGAAGAGTTATATTTAATCAATCCCTGGTGCTATTATTATTATTCTATTATAATTTTGATTTCACAATTTAGTATAACAAGAAATGATCATTTGTGGTATTACTCTTTGGTATTTAGCGGTCTTGTACTTATTCTTTTTTTTTTTTCGTTGCTGTGCGAACTTTGGACAGGGCTCTGGCGATATCTTATTGGATGATGTGAGCTGTTCTGGAAACGAAGACAACCTAGCTGACTGTCAGCATCGTGAATTTGGAACTCATAATTGTGTTCACGGAGAAGACGCCGGAGTTGTTTGTATTTCTACAGGCATAGTGGATTAAACGGAGTTAGAAGAAATGTAGTTGCTCTTCTTTTTTATTATTATGGGGACATTTTTTTTTTTTGGAATACCTTTTTTTTTTTTCGTTACTACTCTCAATCTCTGACAAAGAACACAAATACTCGTTTAATTAGTAGCGAATATATTCGCACTTACCTGTTCGTTACCTTGTCGTTATCTAGTTATGCAGCAAGGTTCATAAAGGACCACGACTATAATTTATTTCAGTCCAGGTTAGTTTATTTTTATTTTTCATTCAATAAATATATAACATAAAGCGTGAGCAAAATGATTACACTGATTAATTTTATTTAAATGATGCAAGCTTAGTTTACTATAGCGGCGATAGAAATATCCTCTTTTCTTGTATTTGGCTTCGATTTTTCTAATTTTAAGTTAAGCGCTTAAATATTCTGGAAAACCAAATCATTTTGTTTTGTATTTTGTTATTCTACTCATGGCTAACCCTTCTGAGGTGTTGGTATGATTCCCAAAAAACATTTATATTTCTTATCATGTCTATTTGTGGTAAACATATATTTTCTGACTTAATAATTTGCATTTGTTGAGTACAGGTTTTTATGCACCGTAGAATAGATAAATTACAAAGTCAAGGCTTTAGGGAATGACTTTGCTGGAGGAATTATCACCTTTTTATCATCATATTGACACGTGCGATATCGTTTCGAATGATTACGGTTTTAGTCGATTACATAGAATTGGTAGAAATAAGATAAGAATTTTATCAAAGAAAATAGCTCAATATTGCTTCTACATTTTATGAGATATTATCATTAATCATACACTTTCTCGTATTTGAATTTCTATCTTGCACTAGTTGCAGTTCGAGCATTTATAGCTCTTCAGTTTACATGACGCCTTGCAAAGTCTATAATATATCATCTTAATTTGTTTTGAGAGAGAGAAACGCAGATTTTTGTCTACTATCATATATTTTATATAAAAAGTCGCTTTTCAAAACTCTGCAACCAAAACAGAACAATATGCTTAACTTTATCTTCATCATATGAAAGATTAAAGATCGATAGCCAAATTCAAACTGGAAAACTAACAAATAAACAAACAAATGAATGGTGTTGTTGTTGTTGTTCATTTTCCATCTGTGAAGATGGCTGGATAGCCCATATTCAGCTACACTAAGCTGGTCTTCCATGGGGTCCAGTTGGATGCAGCATAAAACAAACAAATATTTGTTTTCTACCACTCTTGTAATTCCAGAGGGCAGCTTGATAAAACAAAGAATATTTGAAGAGTTTGTTCGCAGAAACCGATAAGTCCATTTTTGAAGGTTTTAAAGTTCGGTCTCTGTCACAAAGTACAAAATAATACCTTTTAAATGATATATTGGTCACTACACATAAAGGTACATTTTTGAAGTTATGGTCAAGAGGCAAAAACTTTCTTATCATTCTCTTTATTTTACTTGACCTTTAATCGCAAATATCTCCATTTGGCAAATATGGACTTATCGGTTTTTGCGAACAAACTCTTTATTTGTTTTCTGCGACTCTTTTAATTCCAGAGGTCAGCTTGGTTGTCAAAAAAGAACGTTGTCTAGGTGGAATTTTAGTGTAGGGATGTAAAACATAGAACGCAATAAGACCATTAGAAAACAGATGTTGTCGCGGGTATCCATCTCTCGTTGGTCAGTTTGGTCAACTCTGCCTTATCGCATCCTTTAAGTGAAGGTCCTGGTGATATAAAATGTTTTTAATCAGCAAAGCGAATGTTAAAGACTAACAGCGAGAAACAGGGGATGAAAGCGAAATGACAGGTCCGCCACTAGATATCGTATACACCTTCACCATGTCCCAGCTTTGTTCACTAACGTTTTTATTCTCGTGACTTCGGTCGATGTGGAATATTAACCTATCAAAGCCACAAGGTCGAGTAGAGGCCCGGTTCTACCCATCGCACAACTATGGTAGCGTCTAACTTCTCTGATGTTTATACCAGCAATCATGTTTGTGAAATAACATCTAGTACAAAAATGTCATCATAGGGTTCTCACTGACCAGACGTTGAGATATTAGTGACTGTTCTTACAACACTCTTGTCGCTCATACACATTCTTTGTTGTTCTTCTTGTTGTTTTTTGCTTTCACTGTCATTCATATTATTAAAAAGAGAAGCGCAGGATGCGTCTTCAAAGTATGATATTTCAGTACACTTGGGAAGAATTAAGAACAGAGGTAAGGGAAGAAAAGCTGAGATTACTGGTACACAATTATTGCCGAAGGACATAATCTTACGGTTTATAATATTAAAGTAGTTGGTTGTTATTACGACTAATTCGTTAACATTTTCATATACCTTTCGTTTCTCTTTCACAATTATTTGTATTTAGATAATAGTTGCTTTCAAGAAATGCTATGGATTGATGATATGGTAAATGGTCGTTATTACAGATATACGGGAAAATAAATGGGAACATTCTGCTTTTTAAAAAAGAAGAAGATCATGACAACTTAGTTGCTTTATCGGGTGTGTTTTGTTTTTGTCGATATTCATGTTATAATACTGTATGACCGTGCACCTCAAAACGAACATAAAGTCGCACACACAAATTTTGCGTGAGGACTGAAAATAAGTGAAATGGGTCAACCTAGCCGAATTTGACTTTTTCATATTTTCTGAAAGAGCAGGTCTTTTTTTACATCATGCTAAAATTTGGTATCATAAAACGGGCAGGAAAGTGTGTTTTTTGGCAGTTTATCTCGAACATTTTTGGTAGAATACAATAGTGTGATTAGGTGTGTCTTTAGAATCCCTTTTTCATTTCTGAAAGCCTTGTCCATACTCTTCACTTTCAACTCTGATAACTTTTGAAAGGATAGTGGTACTGCTTTGAAAGTTGGCATTAATTATTAACAGAATGTGTTAATGAGGCATGCTTAATTTCAGTTTAATTTGATAATCTCTTCATTGTTGTTACTGTGTTGGTTTACTTCCTGTTTTTTGTACCATTCATCGCACAGCCAGCACGGTTTAGTAAAGATTAAGCGCTTGAATAGACACTGTACTTCAGAGCCTCTTTTCTCAGTTCACATTTTCCTGAGTTTGTGCTTTCTTTCCAATGTTTAGATAGGTTAGGAGAGTCCATTTGATTTGAGTTATACATCATTTTAAAGCTTAAAGTCTGCTCTTTCAGAATATGGTCTTAACTAAAAATTCATGTCTGGCGACTTTTTGTTTGTTTTGAGGTGCAGGGTCACAGTTGTATGTATATTGCTGTGATATACACGTGTATTCCTTAATTTTCTAAGTGCTAGATGTAATGGCTCATTACAAATAGATGACGAAGTAATTATATGATATATATATATATATATGTTCATATATATATATATATATATATATATATAAATATATGAATATATATATATATATATATATATGAACATATATATATATATATATATATATATATATGAATATATATATAACGTGAAGCGGGCTTTGCCTCGTACGTGGTGGGTACTGCATCATTGGTATATGTGTGTGACGGAAGGAAGACTTGCAGTATAGACGTTGCAGACTGAACATCACTTCAACGTCTATACTGCAAGTTTTCCTTCCGTCACACATATGAATATATATATTATATACATTGTATATATATATATATATATAATATATATATAGATATATATATACATATGATATATATATATTTATATATATCTATATATATATATATATATATATATATATATATATATATCTCCGTTGGGTATTATCCGTCGGGAATATATGGTTTGTTGAGGATCGAAAAGTGCTCAATGCTGTAAAGCAGAGCATATTAGGCGTACCTGTGTTTTGGTGCCTTGTCTGCTACCGGCGGTTTCACGCTGTCGCGATCTTCAGGCAGACTGACAAAGTGGTGTGTTTCTGTGCTCATGTGGCGCGGTGGATCGGTTTGACATGGGACATCCCCCAAAAAAGGTCAAACTTAACTCTAAGGAGTGGCATGTGCAACCTCTGTCTCGATGAGAAGGCCATCATTATCAGAATTTAAAAAAAAACACTCAAAAGTTCCGAACTTATATCCAAGTGCAGACACCGGAAAAGAAAAACCATCCATGCGTCAAACCGATCCACCGCGCCACATGAGCACAGAAACACACCACTTTGTCAGTCTGCCTGAAGATCGCGACAGCGTGAAACCGCCGGTAGCAGACAAGGCACCAAACACAGGTACGCCTATATATTCATATATGCATTTATATAAATATATATATATATATACATAAACATAAAGATATACAATGTTCCAAAAATATTTCTAGAAATATCTTTTGGCTTGAGATCATGTGTAGTAAGTTCCATACAGCCCTTTCATCTAGGTCAGACTTTTAAAGTTGCATCACTTTTTGAACAAGCGCAATGATGATGATAAAAAAAGATAAATATGTAGCTATACGCAGCATTTTTTGAGGTTACTTCGTGCATGTGTCAATAACCGTCATAAAACAGAAACCAAGGTTAACAAAAAGGTCAAGTGTTTTCAGCGACAAAATGACCAGACCTGAAGTATTAATTTTGCTTTATTTTCATTTTTTCTTTCCATCCATAGATATACATCGTCACTATTATCTTTCATCGGCACTATTTACACAGATTCGTTGAAATACACGTAGGTCTATACATATCACAAAAGTTTCGTGCAACTGGCATTATTATCTTTCTTTGGCCCTATCTTAAGGAAAGAACGAAGGCAAGTGCAGAATTAAATCATCGCGCTACAACGTTGTAGGTCCATGATCAAACTGAAAAAAACGCACAGGTTTCAGTGACTGATAACGGTAGCAGCCTGCGCATGGTAAGCTGTTCACTAACTTGCTCAAGGTCAATGCATAGATTGGTTTCAGTCTTCAGTTCCACTTCATCAGACGACAGTCCAGTTTGTTGGTTACTATCTCATACCTAATATATCAAAAGGTAAAATTTTGATTTCCTTGAATTTACCTCAAATTTACCTTGAAAGTCACAACCCGCAACTACTGTGGTGAAACTCGCCCTTCACTGTAGATAGTATTGTGTGATCGGGTTCGTAGAGTCCCATGGGATCCATTAAGAAAAACAGTTCGCATAATTGTCCTTTGAAGCTGGGAGTACGGGGCGTAAATCAGAATCTAATATTTTAGTTTGTTCAAGTCGATGAAAACTCTCTTTCCGAGATCTTCCTAATGTCAAGGCGTCTTCTTGATATGGTTAGCTTCATGGATTAGCCTCTTCTTCTAGCAACTCTGGCATTCTCAGGTAGTTCCCGGATTTGCATTGGCGATTTGTTTCCTTATCTAATGAATCTCCCCTCTCTCTTATCATCTCCAAAGTCTCGCTAATCTCGATTATATTTCTGGATATGACAGATGTTGAATGTTTGGGATAAGTTTTGTGGCTCTCGCTTTAACTCTTTATCTATTTTTTTTTATATCGTTTTGTTTTTTCAGAGGTTACTAAAGGGTTCCATGCCTGCGTGGAGTAATCCAGCTCCTGTCAAGTACAGTCTAAGGATCACTTTCTCACTCTTGAGAGTGAAATTCCGTTTAAACATTCCCAGTGTCCGGTTTCCTCAATTTGTTGCTACAGCACGCTAGTGGCCCACATTTAGGGACTTGTGAACAAGTACCCCCAAGGTCATTCTTCTTCTGTGCTTTCAGTTGGTAGGGAGGTGCCAATTGTGTTTGCGTGGTGTGGGTTATACGTCTCCCGAAATACACGACTCGACATTTTGTCTGCAGCGTTGTATTTATGTGCTATGTGTTTGCCCACATATTATGCGGGGGAGATTGATGAACTTCTGCGTGTCTCTTGTGTCTGTCAACCCCAACTGATTGAAGAATTATCGAATCATTCTCTTTGAACTGTTCCATTCAGACGTAAACGGAACATCCCGGAAACAAGATATCATAACTCTGTAGGAAAGGTTTATTGTTTGATGTATTTCTAGTCAGAGCTTGTATCCTCTACATAGAGTTTCTTTGTTAAAATATCGACGATTCAACCTGTGACAATGGTGAAGAAATTATGTTTTGCCAGTGCGTGGATTCTTCTGTTTGCCTGCATCTTGCCCCTTTGCTCAAGCAGTAAGCAAGGTAAGCAATCTAGTCGTTAACTTGTATCTCTCTGCACTTACATTTGATTTAATAAAACACATAAAACAGGAACGAGAAATTATCAGCTTCTCAGTTTTAAAGTTCACTGTACTTTTGATGGAGTCTACAGTATCGGAATAAAGTAAAGACTACTGTGATCCATTATCTTGTTTTCAAGTTGGAGATCAGAAAAAGCGGAATATGCGCATAGAGTAGATTAATTTTTTGCAATAATTATGATAATGACGGGCGTCTACTACTACTTCTACTAAATCATTATTACTGGTATTACGGCGTTCACAGTATCAAAATTCTGTGTGCTTCGAATGCTGGTTGACACAGAAATTCCATGTTAGGTATAGCACAGTCTACAAAGTCCCTCACTGTGCAGAAATTGTTAAAGACCCTCTTCTTCTTTTTTTTTTTCTTCTTTTCCTCCTTGATTGCATGTATATGTATTATATGATCTCTGGGTAGCTCTTGGTAAGAACGATGAATATTTTCGTTAGCTGGAGTATAAAGTTTAACTTCAAAGAATTAGTTAATGAGTGTTATAGCATAACCCGAAGGTTTCTATTATAGACGAGAACCATTATTATTTTTTAAGAAGTAGGGCATTTTTACTTGGACGATTTGGTTGTAGCGAACGGAAACTAAGTTTTATACTGAGTAGTTTCTCATTATAACAGTTATTCACTTCAATTCCAGTTTATCACTGCTGCTTTTTTTAGTTTAATGCTTTCAAATAATTATGCTTCACACAAACTACAACTGTGACATAGTTTTGTATTCATTTGTTGGAAAAAGAAGAGTGAAAATAATTGAATTGAATTGAAATGAAATGAATTGAATTTGGATGAAGAAATAAATAAATGAAATGAAATGAAATGA
Organism: Diadema setosum; assembly: GCF_964275005.1. NCBI lineage: Eukaryota > Metazoa > Echinodermata > Echinoidea > Diadematoida > Diadematidae > Diadema > Diadema setosum. The sequence continues at coordinate 19,768,557 of NC_092696.1, read as the reverse complement.
AATGAAATGATTAATATGAAGTCCAGATGAACAGCTGTTGTAATAGTGGTATGCATTTAATAAATCAGAGTTTTGCATTGCTCACCGAACTACCCATACTTGTTGATCGAGGTCCTGATGTGCCCATTCACATTGTCGGGGGACGGAATGATCTAGAAGGACGGCTTGAAGTCTTCTACAACGGCGAATGGGGAACAGTTTGCAGTAACGGTTGGGACTTTGATGACGCGTCCGTCGTATGTCGACAGCTTGGTTTCGACGGCAGCTCTCTCAATCTCTTCACGTACTACCCAGAAAATGACGATACTGCGATTGTCTCCAATATACAGTGCACCGGAGCTGAACAAAGGTTCGACGAGTGTCATAATGAGGGTTACTTGTCAACTGATTACTGCAAAGGGAACTGGCAAGATGTTGCTGTCACGTGCGTCGATGAAGGTAGGTACAGCCGTAACATAATAATAAGCAAAGTGAAAGTAAAAGCGTGGACGTTTTCATGGACCCACCGGAAGGGTAAAATGGACGGTCGTTTACAGGCAACGTTGAGCAAATGATAATTGCACTCTGTTGGACAGAAGCTGGATCGTGTTTTTGGTCTCAAGTTATCTCGTAATCTCTAGCATTGATTATTCAAAATAGACATGTTTGTGTTACCTTGATAGCACACGCACACACACACACACACACACATATATACACAAGAAAAAAGAAAATATCTAGGTATGGCGAATACAAGCACTTATCTTAACTGTATTTTTGAATGAATATATGGACTTGATGTTACGTAATTCAGGGGGTAATTACTTCCAAATATCTGGGCCAATATGTCTTACGGATTTATGGGCTAAGAGTGTTTTGGGGATACATATGTGCACGTCTGTTGCTTACCTTATTGGATACGAGTGAACTTTTGCATTTAAATGGAACATATTTTCGAATGAACACGGTAATGAATTAGTATTAAAACGGAACATGAAAGTGCGTTTTTGCAAAATATGAATATCTTTTACCTTTAATGTTAACTATCGTCATACTCTAAACATCGGAATTATGGCCATAAAACCTGCTGGGACCCTACCATGTTGGTACGGCTCTAATACCAGAGTATTTAAGTACAGTCATGTGGCTTCTCCCGCCCGGGTGAAGATAAATAGGGGCCATGTCACACGTTTCCGGGCAAGCTACGCGGGCTTGTTGCGAGTAGGGATTTTCCAGCACGTAGGGGAATTTTCTGCGGGAGGACAAGAATGTTTGCGAGTTTCGCACTTGTGTCTTAATTGCTAGACGCGTGCCACTTACCTTCTTTTTGCATGTCTTCTGTGTGACCTGCGCGAGAGAGCTTTTGAACCGATCCGTTTTCTGTTACGAGCGACTTACGGGTACTGCGAAGTACCTGCGTTGGAGTTGCCAGCGAGGTGCTGCTGGTAATTATGGGTCTCCTACTATTATTCTGCCTGTGCCTCTGAGGGCAAACCCCCGCGAGTCACTAGGAACAAGTTTTGAGCATGCTCAAGGCCTCGTCACACCGTATCTGGGGAAGTTTTGCATGTTGCCTTACGGGGAAACAAATTAGCTACCAGGAGCTTTACGCAGTTGGTCCGCACTTGACAATACCTAGCGCTTATCTCGCCCGCAGTTGCCCGGAGGAGCGCACGCAAGCCCGACTTACCCGCAGCCAGGTTTTGAGCATGAGCAAAACTTTTCCGGGTGAGTCACGGGGATTGCCCGCAGAGATCCGCGCAGAACGCCAGTAGTAGGCCCTTAGCAGCAGCAACTGGCAAGCAACTCCGGCGTAAGTACTTCGCAGTCCCCGTATGCGGCCAAGATAATGACATTCTCTGGGACTTCTACCATTCCTACAGAAGAATTTCTTCTTTGAGTTGACAGCCCTCAACGCGCCTGGAACGCAGGTCACACAGAATACCCGCAAGTAGAACTTAAGTAGAACGCGTCCGGCAAGTGAGACTAATGACTAAATGACCAAATGACTAATTTAAGTATTAGGCCCACTTCCTGGGACAAATTCATTCACTCATTGGACGAATTGTGGAATAGATCGAGGACGAGTTCAAAACATCACCCTGAAACTTTTGTTAAAGGGAAAGCAAACCCAAAAAGCAATGTGGATTGAGTGGAAGCAGCAACATTAGTAGAACACAACAGTGAAAATTTGAGAAAAATCGGACAATTGATGTAAAAGTTATAGATTTTTAAAGTTTTGGTGTTGGAACCGCTTGGGAAGAGACTACTAGAGGTTATGACGTATGAGTGGACAAGAATATAAAGAACATTCTACAAAAATTCATATTTCATGAAAATTACAAATTTCATCAACTTGATAATTACATATTTTAAGGGTAGCAATTATTCCCCCTGCTTTCTGAAAGCGGTTGTTGAATTATCTTTATTATTTTCTTTGTAATGTTGCCCACTCATACGTCATAACTTCTAGTAGTCTCCTCATCCAGCGGTTCCAACACCAAATATTCAAAAATTCATAACTTTTGCATTGATTGTCTAATTTTCCTCAAACTTTCACTGTTGTGTTCTACCAATTGCTCCTTTCACTCAACCCATATTGCTCTTTGGGCTTGCGTTCCCTTTAAGCTGGTTTTCACTTACCTTTACTTTTTTTTTTGATTAACTCCACAATCAAAATTTAGCTTGTGCGGTGAAGATGCTCTTCTATAATTCAGAATTGACATGATGCGATTATTTGTTTGTAAAATATAATCTTAATTCAAATTCTTTCAAAACGTTCACACTTAAATGCGATTTAGAATTCTTCGTCAAGTTGTATTCATCTTCAACTTCCTTACTAGCTGATCTCAAATTTTCTTTCTGGGGTTTTGTTAGTATCATCACTGTATTGCTGTTCTGAATCTTTCAAGAGACACCTGGAATGATTGTTCTGGTTCCCTTGGCATTGATTCTGACACTTTATTTTTATAGAACACATAAAATTATTTGGCGCTATTCCTACTAAAGGTCGACTCGAGCCGTGTCCTCTTCCGACTACACTTGAAGTGGACTGGGAGGCAGCCCTGCAGTGCGTGCTGCCGTATGTGCAACAGAACGGCCTAGATGATTATTCGAATATCCCAGGCGAACTGAGTCCATTTCTTGCAGTCGCTAACCTGATCGACACCGCAGGGCTCATGTGGACGTCAGACAGCCAACTCCAGGCTGTAGGGGAATTTTGCCTGAGGATTGCTCCCCGTCTGCCCGCCATTCTCACCCAACCAGCTGACAGAGGCCCCATGGATCAACTGGCAGCAATCTGCGATCCGGTTTTGAAATCTCTGAGAAATGGGTCATCGTTGAAGGGTGAGGACTACTGTCGGTCGCTCTTCGCGGCATTCGGACTTTCTCAGACATATTCCAAAACACACAAAGCGCATACCTGGGCATCAGCTTCTTCGGACGACTCCGACGCGACATTATTTCCCTCGTGGAATGACAAGATCATAGCGAATGCTGAATCCGGGCGCCCAATCCAGTGGTTCACCACCCCACTGCCCTCTGGAAACAATCCTCTACGACCGTTTGATTTTCTGGCCCAACTTCAACAGCTTCTCCAAGATCTTTACGGTATTGGGGAATTCGACGAAGATTCAGTTTGCCAGGCAGCTGGAGAGCTCGTTGGTTCTGGACGGACCATTCGAGACCTGGTCACTGAATTCGCTACCGAATTCTTGAAAACTCTCTTTCCCAGAGCTGCCGAAATATGCGATAGCTGGGACGAGATTACATCCCAAACATATCCTAGCCACGTTGTACCCTCTGACAAGCCGGAAGATTTTGTTAAGGTGTTCTTCGTGGACATTCCGCACTTTGCTGCAATTGCAACGGGTTTTGAGAACAGGGAGTACCTCTGTAGTGCTATCACGTCTGCAGTGTCTATGGGAACCACTGACTCGGTTGCAGCGAATATGGTCAGTCGAGCTCGTGAAATCCTTATGGACGAGAATAGGTGCACTGAATTCGGTTCCCTTCTTCATAACATTTCTAATGTGTTCTCCCCTCCGATACCCGATGATGAATTTACAAGCGCTTTGCATACCTACTTTGGCTTCTCTAGCATGAGAGAGATGTGCAGATACACCATTACCTCATTTGGTGAAAGAGGTAAGACTTAATATTTTTTTTTTCTCACAAAAGAAGTACACTGTAAGAGAATGTCTCACTGGTGGCAGCCAAGTTTAGGGAAGAAGGATTGCTCGGAAGTCAATGAAGTATGAACCCTGTACTAGAGTTTTCTTTATCAGTGAGGTATAAACCATGTATACGACTTTACATTATCCACATTCTCTAAAACTAAATATTCATATTCTGAGTTTGTTTGTTTGTTTGTTTGTTTGTTTGTTTGGGTTTTTTCTTTTTTACTTCGAGATGTTGTAGATTCGTCTTTGTGAAACAAATTTTGATTGGAGATAAATCTATCGACATTAACCCGTTGAGGATGGATTGCTTGGGCTACAACACGTCTTTCCTATAGACACGTGCCCGAGCATAATCGGGGCTAATCTCCAACGGGTTACAATAGAGAAAATGCAGTAGGATTTGTAGCACCGCTTCACATAAAGCTCGTGTCAGTATTATATGCTTTTTGTATCACCAGGGAGAGAACATCATATTCTTTGACAGAACTTACAATACATTTTGCTTTTGTAGTCCTTCGTTCATAAAAAAAATAATAAATAAGTGCTCCGTCATGATTATAAATGCCGTTGTTAGCGGAATTACATGTTATTTTATAATTTTCGATATCTTGACATAAGCCTTAAGAGACGTCAAAATCATGAGAGAAAGAGAGAGAGAGAGAGAGAGAGAGAGGGGGGGGGGGAAAACAGTATAATTCACGGAGTACTTCTTAAACAATACTAATACAATACTTTTTTAATGGTAAACATCCAATTTTTTTTTTTTTTCAGGCGTGAAAGATATAGACCCTAAAAGCACCAACGTTTAATAATCTGAAATTCTGACTCGCACTTCACATAAAGATGGCGATGTCACGGTACGCCTCCGCGACGGGGAGACTGCAGCGGAGGGTAGAGTCGAAGTGCTGTTTAATGGGACCTGGGGGACAGTCTGTGATGACTACTTCGGTGAGGATGAGGCCCAGGTGATTTGTCGGATGTTGGGGTACGGCGGCCTTGCGTCTGTTGCACCTCCAGAAACGTTCGGGCCAGGTTCTGGTGGCATCTGGCTGGATGACGCCCAGTGCGTTGGTGTTGAGGCCAACATTGCCCAGTGCGATCACCGTGGGTATGGGATAAACAACTGCAACCACGGAGAGGACGTCGGTGTAAGATGCAAAGTAGGTCAGTACGAATGAGAAAGTAGACATCGTCTTTCAAGAAAAAACAAAGGTTTGCTTGCGATAATGTGTAGTGGTCCATACGTTGATTGCATATTGCATAATATGAAAAATGTAGGGCCTGCCTGTATATGTTCCATCACTATGATTAGCCAGACCAGACGTCGTGCGAATCACGGCGTCACACGGACGGGGCCTCGCCATCACATCGGGGAACCACAACACAACTACAAAACTTAATTATATATACATTACTTGTAAGAATTTATACGTTACTCACGTAAAGTGCATGCTTATATTTCAGAAGGTACATAGATAAATCCATAGAGATCCCTCGCAATAAATCCATGGAAAAAAAAGACACTTTCTAGCGCAATCCCTGACCGTCGGGGTTCATCGTTGCAGAACTCAAAATGACGCGTTTTTATTTATGCAGCGACTGCGTTGTATAAAGTTGCGCAATGATGTGCTCACAAACTCAGACCAACAAAATTGAGATAAGAAGAGACGCAAGACAAAATGACTCCTAAGGACAGAGTGAAAAGATTTCATAATAAACTTGCCCAAAAAAATACTTTCACGAAACATTACAAAAGTAAGTCGTATTTTAGCCCTGTGTTTGTACGTTAGCTTATCGATATGTTTGCGTTTCATTTCGAATTGCAGCCCAGCCAGGGCAGCTATTTGAGGTCCGTCTGGCAGGCGGTCAAAGCAGCGGAGAGGGCAGGGTTGAGGTCCGGCTAGGAGATGGCCAGTGGGGCACGGTCTGCGACGATTTCTGGGATCTCGGTGATGCGCACGTCGTTTGCCGGATGCTGGGCTTCAGTGGCGCAACGGAGGCACCTTGCTGTGCCAGATTCGGAGCTGGCACCCGCAATATCTTGCTCGACAGCGTGGAATGTTCTGGGTTAGAGCGTAACCTAGCTTATTGCTCCCACCATCCAATGGGACAACATAATTGTTGGCAAGACGAGGTTGCCGGCGTTGTGTGCAACCAAGGGGGTACGTTTCTTGAATACTCCCTTATCGTACATTTGCTGCACCGAGCAATGTGAGTCTCATTGAAGGAACTTACCACAGTGAGGATGATGATTATGGTCTCATCAATTCAACTCTGGTATTTACCTTTTCCTGTAAACATCTCAAAGTGCCTTATAGGCTTTTTGTACTCTCATAAGAACTTCTCTGGGCTCCCGTTTGTAACTAAAATCAAGGAAACTGCTGTGGTTGTTATGAAAAAAAAGAACACAATCAATAAATCGATCGTAGGCTATTATTTCATTTACTTATTTACTTATTCACATTTTTGGTCGTCGCAGAACCGTCCTTTGGAAATAGTACTTACATTTTTTGATACATCCATATGCCTACAAAATGCCTACAAAAATAAATAAGTAAACACACAAAAATAAATAAGTAAACACACGTTCATTAAAGCTTCCATTCATCGAGAACGATAGTTAAATAATATCCTGACGGGTATATGAAAATCAGAAGAAAAAAAAAACCAGAATAAAAAGTACTTAATTTTTAAATAGTTGGATGTTATAGAACAGTTCAGATGTACCAATGTCCTCTTTGATTATGTTTAGTGTTTTTCTTGTGCAGTTGTGATGTTTCTATTCCAAAGGTCCATTAATATTGTATCTTTATAGTAGGGCGTGATTGTGAGATATGGAACAGTTAAAGAAAACAATGTCACCGACTATTGTTTTTTTTTAAAATAAATAACAGAGGAGCTTGAGGTTCGTCTTGTGAATGGAGGGAGTGCCAATGAAGGACGAGTTGAGGTTCGTTACAACGGAACGTGGGGCACCGTGTGTGACGATTCCTGGGGTATCGAAGACGCCCACGTTGTGTGCAGAATGCTTGGTTATCAAGAGGCCTTGGATGCTCGTTGCTGTTCGAAATTTGGAGAGGGCTCTGGCGATATTTTACTGGATGATGTGAGCTGTTCTGGAGAAGAAGACAATCTAGCTGACTGTCAGCATCGTGTCTTTGGGACACATAATTGTGTACATGGAGAAGACGCTGGAGTTATTTGTCGACCCACACGTAATATTGATTAAACGAAAGTAAAAGAACCGCAGTGTATATTACACTGACAGTTTTCAGTCATGATCAGTCAGTAGAATTACTCTTGCAATAGGTTGCGAATATATTTGCACTTATTTGTTTTGTCATTATCACGTTCCAAGCTTCATGCAGTAGCAAGGCTTTGTGATCCAAAAAGATTGCTCCAAGCATAACTTAGCGGAGATCGAAATCTAGCTGTGGTTATAATCTTATATAACTGTAATTATTCTTTGTGTCGTATATCGATTTGACATTGCCTCAAAAAGTGTCATCTGTATCATTAGTTTTATAAAACAAACAAATTATATCAAATTATATTATGTCATGTCCTTCTCCAGTTGATATCTAAACTCGTTGAAGTATTAGTTGCAATGTTTTGGGGTAAGCACACTTCTGCGATTTATCTTTTGCATTTGTATGGTTACCTCAAGCATATGTTTATAAGGTAAGCATTTTAAGCTTTCAAGTCGGTCTGGCGTCGTACAAACTGTATTAACATCATTTTCATGTTTGTTTGTTGTTTTTTTTTGAGAGGGAGACAGACTTGGACTTTAGTCTTCATTAATGTGTTTCCAATTTGAAGATCAGTTTCGACTCAGAAATCAAAGCGATTATATATTTTGGACTGAGATGGGGGTTCAGATTTTAACTTTTTGCGAGATAATTAGGAACCACATATGATAAAAGGAAAAAAACCCACAATTTCAAGAGTGATCAAAAGTTTATTTCATAAAGATTGGTATTTAAATGGCTGAGATATCTAATAACTAATAGGTCCTATTAAAACGTGGTATCAACCTTTTATTATGACCACTTCGTATTATTTCAATTTTCGATATCCAGCTATTTTAAAACCGACTTTAAGCGTTATATTTCTCTAACATGCATCCATGCTCCTTTCATGTAATCAGTTATCTTGCAAAAATCTAAAAATGACATATACCATCCCTTTGAGAGGCTTTGGAAAGTTCTGCAACCAAAATAAGATATCATACGTTACTTTATATTATGAAATAAGCGATATTCATAATGGAAAGAAAATAATGCAACCCTAAAATAAGGACAATTTGTTTTCATCGACTCCTCTTGATTTGAAGGTCACTTTGATTGTGAAGGACGTTGTCAATCAGTTGTCAAGGTGGAATTTTCAGAGTTAAATATATGTTAATCATACTGATCGAGATCATGCATGACCACAGGCCCTCACGTTGGTCATTTATCAGCTCTGCCTGTTGCAGCCTGTGGTTAAATAATGGTCCTGTAGCGTATAGGTTCATAATCAGTACAGCGTGTCTTATTCTAGACTAAAAAGCAATGGCTGGTCCGCTACGCGATACTGCGTTCACCTTCACCAACAAAATAGTCTTCATTATGAAGACTTATATTCGATGTGGAATATAAACCTATCAAAGAGTAGGAGGCTTTGCCTGTCGGACAATTGGCAGGTTCAGGCTTCTCTTGTGTTTATACCAGCAACTATCTTTGTGAGACAACCCGTGGTAAAATTATCGCAGAGTTCTGAATGGCCAGACATTGGGATATTACCGTAATGACCCAGCTTACTCGTGCACCGTGCACCAACCGCAATACATTCTTTCCTTTCTTTCTTTCTTTCTTTCTTTCTTTCTTTCTTTCTTTCTTACTTACTTTCTTTCTTTCTTTCTTTCTTTCTTTCTTTTTGTTTGTGGTGCTATTGCTGCCATGTATATCATCAAACAGAGAAGTACATGATGCTTTGTCAACTAATAATGTTTCAATGCATTTGGGTAGAATCGAGACGAGAGGTATAGGAAGAAAAGCTGAGATTATTGCAGCAAGATTTCTGTCAAGGACATACTGTATATAATCTATCAAGCTTTTGGTTATTACCTAATTATATAATATATATTCTTTTTGCATGTGTATTTAGTTACTCGTTTTCAAGGAATGCAATAGATTCATGGTGTGGTCAAAGGTTAGTCTAGCGAAAATAAATGGAAACATTTCTACATAACAAGATCATGAGAGCTTGCTCTGTCTATTGGATTTTGTTGATATTCATAGCACAAGGTTGGTTATGATACTTCACAGATAAATGAAAGTTGCTGACTGCGATTGTTTATATGTGAGATATAATGACTCATTAGAATGTATGACGAAATCATACATATATATATATTTATATATATATATATATATATATATATATATATATATAATTCAAAATGAGGAAATTATAAATTCAGACAAAATATGTTTGCCTAAACATATATCATCTATACATATGTCACAGTAATTAGATTGGAAAATAAACATATCAAATGTACGAAAATATCAAACTGATTAGGTATTTATTTTTCTGATGAACTCAGTAGTTTTGGCTTTGATCGTGTAGATTGTGCAGTAAGGTCCATACAGCCTTTTAATTGAGGTCAGACTTGATGACATTAGCCTATTTTCAGTGCTTGTTTTGGACAATTAAAAGAAATAGAATGATATGCGAGTAAGGAGAAATACGTTGGCTTTACACTATATGTGCTGCGTGAAAACACACACACACACGCACGCACACACACACACACACACCTTCACACACATGAATGTATTATTATGCATGGAATTATTTGCAGCATTTTTCATAAGTTTTGAAGAGTTTTCATTGTGCACTTGTCAGTTTTCATTACAAAACAGAAACACCGGTTGACGTAAAAGGCCGAGTGTTTTAAACGAAGTGACCTTACCTGAAGTATACTCTTTTCTTTTCTTTTTCTCTCTCTCTTTTCCACCTATAAATAATAATGTCATTACTATCGTGTATTCCAGTATCACAAAAAGGTTCACGCAACTTCATTACTCGTGCAAACTCCTTAATATTTCTTGTCAAGCACATGTGGCCCAGGGTGTTCTAACGATTGCATCTGTAGACGCACTTTATATATCGCAATGTATTAATTTTCTTTCTTATGAAAGCCACTGCTTTAATACGTCATTTCCTGCCCTAATGGTGGCTGCAACACTTTAATTTTCCAGTTCGTGTGTAGATATGTGTGTGGTGTATCCCTTCCGTATTAGGTTAGTTTTCACCAAGTGAAATAAGACAGTGATTATCACGTGAATACTTTATAGATTGATTTCGTATAAGTTACAATTCTGTTTTCTTTAATCCAGACATTTTAGATTATTACTATTGCTCTTTTTTTTGGGGGGGGGGGGCAGTCTCACCATTCTTCTACGTTTTGTCGTTCATTTGATATTTGGACGTTAATTTGCAATGAAAAAAAAAAGTATGCAATAGGCCACTAAGGTCCTTATTGATTGAACTTGCGTTTCTCACACTCGCCCCCCCCCCCCAAAAAAACCAACCAACAAACAAACAAACAAACAAACAAACACACAAACACACAAACACACACACACACACACAAAAGCAAACAAAAGGAAAGAGAGAAGGCAAACCCAAAATAAAGCAAACAAAACGCACAGGTTTTAATGATAGATAAAGGTAACGGTATCGGTTGCTCAAGGTTAATATAGAGATTGGTTTCAATCTTCTGTTCCAATTCATTACAGGGCAGATTAATCTGCTGGTCACACTCTTATACTTTACATCAAAACAACATATTTATTGTCAACACATTTCTATCCCCCGCGGACTCGAGTATGATCAAATTACTTCTTTTAAACGACACACACAGACGTGAACATAGGAAAGGTTAAATGCATGTTTTCTAGCTAAAGGTGGTATCCTACTCTTAGTGGATCTTTCTTCAAAACTCGACGCTGCTACCTGTGACCATGATGAAGACATTGTTTTTCGCCGGTGCCTTGATTTTTCTGAAATTGACCTGCATCTTGCCCGTTTGTGCAAGCAGAGAGCGCGGTAAGTGATATGTTATGCATATTGTAGCTGTTTACTTGTGCCTCCACTTTTATTCCATGCTCATATTTTGATTTACAACGATTGGAGATGCAACGAGAAATTATCGCCATCTGGGTTTTGACGTGCTCTGCACTTTTCATGAATTCGAATATTATTCTAACTGGAATATACGATATATGCTTAAACATATGTTATGCATATGTGTGTGTGTGTGTGTGTGTGTGAGTATGTAGTGTGTGTGTGTGTGTGCGTGTGATGCGTCATCATGTTTACCGTATAAAATCAGAGATCATAAAATGAAGAATAAATGGGGGTAATAATGCACTTAAAGCCAACTTTGCCAATAAAACATTCAAAATTGTGTAACTTTGAAAGGTTTATTCAATTGTTTATTCATTTTTTTTTTCATATCATAGACCAATTCAAAGTTTAGCATTCATCAAAGTCAGACCTGCCCCCCAAAGGCGTCACAGTTATATTACAAAATTTAATTCATGCTTAATTATATTCAATTAATGTAATTTATGGTTCTGCTTCAATAGCTTCTCACCGTTATCACATTGCAAGAGAAGTATCCAAAATCTTGTTTTCTTCAACATTACTTGATGTAGAATATATTCAAACGGTCAAGGATTGCCTCTATCGTCTGAAATGATACCAGCGAGAAATGTTGTACCACCATATATTATTGAAATAAAACTTGTCATCAATATCCATGCTGTAACCTTATGTGAAATGCAATGTCGCCAGGAGTGCACACTTTGGAGGACTTGAGGCATTCAGTTGATTAACACTACAGCAATTTGTGATGTTCTTCTGAATAGAACAAGAACTAGCAATTCGTCTGGCTAATGGGACCAATGAAATGGAAGGACGGGTAGAGGTTCTCCACAACGGAGAATGGGGCACGGTCTGTGACGACTCCTGGGGAATAGACGACGCCAACGTCGTCTGCAGAATGCTCGGCTTCGGAGGTGCCGCCGAAGCCCCTTGCTGTGCTCACTTTGGCCAGGGCTCTAGACATATCCTGCTGGACAACGTGAGATGTTATGGCGGTGAAGACAATATAAGCTCTTGCTTGCATTCTGATATCGGCGAACACAACTGCAGGCACGACGAAGACGCAAGTGTCATATGCTCTGCAGATGGTCAGTATTCCATTCAAAAGAAATCATTGCGTTGGTTATCTTTGTATGCATAAAATTTGGAATTATAGGCTAAATGTACATGTCTTTGCAGTTTTATCACCATTTTCCCCTTGGGGAAGGTGTAAGCCAATAGAAAACAAAAAACAAACAAACAAACAAGCAAACAAATGGCGTTTACATCGAAGCTCACTTTAGCAGATGTTCTTTTACTCAAACCACCACTAGCTAACGGAACTGTTATGAGGTTGACCTGTGAACATACAAACGGGCAACCAATGTATTGAGGACACACACACATACACACACACAACGGGAGAGACAGGCAGACAGAGACTAAAAAAAAAAAAAAAAAAACACCTCAATTCCGGCATGTCCAGTAAATTGTATTTGAATCAACTGTCTCTGCAAACTGCCAGGGCAAAAAGGCAAACTATGGACTAGAAAATGTAAATTCGCAGTACACGGTGCAACGTACCACGTTCAATAAACATACGAGAAGGTATTGTATATTTTGTTTGTACTCGAAGATGAACCAAATCGTAATGAACAACAGCGTCATTTTCTGTTTAAGTTGTTAACATTTACCTAATGACATATTTAACAGGACAGATACCGAAGGTTCGTCTTGTCGGAGGAGCTACCGACATAGAAGGAAGAGTTGAAGTTCTATACAACGGCGAATGGGGCACGGTATGTGACGACTCCTGGGGTATCGATGATGCAAACGTTGTCTGCAGAATGCTGGGTTTTCGCGAGGCCGCGGCAGCCCCTCGCGAGGCCCGCTATGGTCCCGGTTCAGGCAGCATCATATTGGACGACGTGTCATGTAATGGACAGGAGGAGAACTTGGCAGATTGTGAGCATCGAGGCTTTAAGTCCCATAATTGTGTACACGAGGAAGATGCAAGCGTTGTGTGTTCTGCTCCGGATGAAGGTAATGTATTGAAAAATGTTGTTGTTGTAGTTTTTTTTTTTTTTTTTTTTTTTTTTTTTTTTTTTTTTTTAGGTACCAAAGCCAACGACGCGAATTACTTTCACGCCTCGGTATGTTTTGCATAATATGTGAACAAATCTTACAAAACTTCTGTGAAATTGCTTTTTCCTTTAGAATTTCGTTGGCCTCTCTGTTTTTAATTCTCCATTCTATGACAGTGTAGCGTGATGAAGTTTTGTTTTTGTTGCTTTGTCGTCGTAGAAATGTACACATGATGATACAGAAAGTTGTACATGCTTCATTTGAGTTTGTTCTCAGGGATTATCTTAAACCAAACCAGGCTTAGCGATATATTTCTTAATGAAAAATAAAGATAAGGGGCAGTTGCAACTTTCTGACTTTGGTACCGGTAATTTAATATCTAATCTGTATTCATCTCGCACAAATATAATCTATCTACTTCTACTTCTGTAAGAATCATATGTGAATTACTCCTCATTATGTGTACTTATTTTAATTCGCGTCATTGATTCTAGGTTTTAAAGTCCGTCTTGCCGATGGAAGTAATGACTATGAAGGAAGAGTCGAGGTTCTCCACGAAGGAGTGTGGGGCACAGTCTGTGACGACTCCTGGAGTTTGGAAGATGCTAGAGTAGTTTGCAGGATGCTTGGTTTCGAGAGGGCATTGGAGGCGTCCTGCTGTGCCAGATTCGGAGAAGGCTCTGGCAGAATCTTAATAAGTGACCTAAACTGTGACGGAACAGAAAGCTCCCTAGTAAACTGCAGCCATGTGGGCTTTGGGCATCACGATTGCGGACACAGCGAGGATGCAGGTGTCATATGCACTAATGAACGTAAGCGTCAGCACTATGATGTGTGTGTGTGTGTGTGTGTGTGTGTGTATTGTAATCAACACAGAAAAACATGTGGAAAAGTCGTAGATTTGAACTCTTGATATCTGAAAAGACAATGTTATTATACATAAAATGTTCTCCCGACTGAACTTTGAAAAGATTTCATCCGTTTTGACAGGATTTATATCTATGGAAACGCAAAAGGAAATTCGTTGTTAAGCAAAAAGGACAATCGTCATTTGCTTGTGATGTCATGTCTTGTGTCTTTAACTATCTTACTCACCTCGCTGACTCAATCAGCCCAGCCCAAATTTGACGTGCGCCTCGTAGGGTCAACGCAACAGACATCCGGGAGAGTGGAGATATTGTACAATGGAGAGTGGGGCTCCATCTGCAGGGATAACTGGGGTTACAACGAGGCTTCCGTGGTCTGTAGGATGCTGGGGTATGGAGCTTCCTGGTGGGAATTCTTCGATACTCCCCGTGGGACGCTGAATACCATCATGAGCGATGTGGAATGTACTGGATACGAAGAAAATATAGCTGATTGTCAGTATAGCGGCTCTTCATCACGAGACTGCAACGAAGTGGCATATGACGTTTGTCAGACCCAACGTAAGTGTCACTGTCTTTGGAAATACCCTTCCATTTTGTACATTCTATAGTCTTGATCGCCATCAAAAATATATAAGTATTTTAGCTTTTTCGTGGACTATGAAACGAATATAAAAGTAAGTTTAGTTGTGATTTGAATTTCTACGATTTTTAAATGCCGAATGCTGTATCACGTGTGTAGGCCGCCATAGGAGGTGACGAAAGTAACAACACGATTGACTGATTGAGCTATATAAATGCAATTCTTGCACTGCCCGATGATGATCCTTTGTGTCCCTTGCGCGATAATTGGCACAAAGAATACTATAACATTGTACGCACCCTTCAAAGAAACCCTTAAAAGGATTAAGTAAAAACGATTAAGTAAAACAATACTATTGTGAAGTATAGAATCATGGGCAGTTATGCCTAAGGCATGTAGCATTTTGTTACCGACAGCACTTCAGTTCCACGTCCGTCTTGTCGGGGGCAGCAATGAGAGGGAAGGTAGGGTGGAAGTAAGCCAAGACGGAGACTTGTGGGGAACAGTCTGTGACGACATGTGGGGGATGGAGGAGGCAAACATCACCTGCCGGTTGCTAGGTTACGACGGCGCCTTGGAATCCCCTTGCTGCGCTCGTTTCGGCCGGGGTTCTGGCGGCATTTTCCTTGATAACATGGAGTGTATGGGGAAGGAAAGTCACCTGGCTTTCTGCCAGTATCCTGGCTTCGGAGGTAATAATTGCCGGCATCGCGAAGACGCAGGCGTCATTTGCTCGCCAAAACGTAAGCAATAAATATTGTTACCATGGTTACTGTATTATGCAGTTACCAAGTTTTGATTATTACACTTGATGGATCTTTTTGCTTCAAATGCTAGGCGCTGCAGACTCGTTACAGGAAGTATTATCAATATTGTGCCTAATGTCACTTATAGAATCCGTGGGCATCTGTCTCAGCGGTTTATTCAATAATTTATCCTGTCAATAAATGATTAATGTTCTGATAGCACTTACGGGGTCACAAACGATGATAGTGTGATAACCTACTGTTCTCGGTACATGTTGACACCATTCTTTGCCCCTGTTTCTTATTTGTTCACAGCATACAAACTTGATATTCGACTTGCAAATGGAAGTAGTGACAATGAAGGACGAGTGGAGGTTTTGTTCGATAGGAAATGGGGCACGGTGTGTGACGACAGCTGGGATATACGTGATGCGAACGTCATTTGTCGGATGCTTGGCTACGTCGAGGCCTTGGAAGCCCCTTGCTGTGCTAAATTCGGCCGGGGCTCTGGATATTTCGTACTGGATGATGTGGCGTGTACCGGCCAAGAAAGAAACTTCGCTGAATGCCAACATGCACCATTCGAAACACATAACTGCAGTCCCTACGAAGCGGCGAGTGTCGTTTGTGCTGATCAAGCCAGGGCCTCTGACAATTAGTAGTACAATTGAACGATCAGACGCTGATGATATGCTATTTACTCCATGATAACATTACAGTTCAATTCTAGACAGTCAATTCGCTTATTATGTGATTGAAAACAGGGACGTTCTACGTATCACGCGTAGTATTTTTAATTTAGATGATTAAAGATACCTGGTCTTGAGCTATGTTTCTTCAAATCTGCCTTTCCTAAAAACTTCTACCACCTACTTTGTCAAATAGGTGCATAAAAGCTGAGTAAATACCATGTGAAATTGCATTGTTGCATATTGATTTCAAATTACTTTACATATTGACAGTACAATGCAGATGCGTACATTCAATAAATTTGATGTGTGCTATGTGATTTTTAAGAAAAAACAGAAAATACATACAAACAATATTCTCATCAGCCCACTTTCCGAATCATGTCTGCAATGTCCATGTTAATAGTTTCAGCACCCATATTGATTGTGTGTTTTTTTTTTAACTTTGTGATAAATATAAATTTGACTTCATTGAAAGTGTGAATTTGTATGTTTTATGATGCAACTCATTTTCTTTCTGCATCAAGCTGATAAGAATGAATATATTTCCAGGAAATATAAGGAGTTTCGCCAAAATAATGTTCCTTTTTGGCTCAGCAGGCATTGGCAGGTTATGAGTTCATAATGTGTATTAATTTTCTTTCCGCAAATTGACAAAGTTGAAAGAATTGAAAAAGAAAAGGAATCCTGACTAATAAACCAACTAATTACGACTACGATTATTTAATGGTTTTGCAAAGAAGTACATGAACCAGGAGTTGGATGGGTTTATTGTGTTTATTATTGAATAATCACAAGGCGCAAAACATTCTTATTTCTTTTACTTTACTATGCAAAAGATACACAAACACAAAGACACACACACACACACACACACCAAATTAGAAAATTGATTAGATTAGAACTCTTTGACCCACAGCATAATTATATAATCTTCCCTGGTATATCAAAAGCAATGGTTTTAACGAATGTGTGGTTATGAAGTTAGTACATAGAATGACAAGATAAAAATACCATATTGCAAAATACCATAACTATTTTGTTTACATCCCTTGTATTTACAGAATAAATGTTAATTTAGTTTCCGGTTGTATAATGTATAAAGTAATAAATGAAATTATTTTAGACAAGGACTCTGAAAATTCTTAAATTTCTTGGTTATTATCGTGTGAGTTTAAAAATAATTGACACTGTACATTTTTTTTTCATATTTTTTTATTGCGAGGATATTGTCAAAGAACATTCTTATTTCAATCGCCGTGATGTTTTCGTTGAATACAGAATTACTAAGAGATATTTGGGAAGAAATGAGTTTAGTCATTTATCAATTCCTGTTATTACTGTGATGCAAGTTTACTTCAATATCTGTGATGAGCTTTATAATTGATTTAAATGTTAATCAACATAAAGACGTAGTACAAAACTTGTTATATTTTTTACAATTTATAGCAGAATTGCCAATTGTTATTTCATCACAAGGATTTTTGATTCAGTTGGTAAATATCAAGTACGTATCATTTTTAGGGGAAGTTTGTTGAATTGAATTCATTGATGTAAGAAAATAGATTCATTATTGATGGTCTCAAGGGGAAAAATGGGTCTTAATGTGAGTAAACTTAAGTAAAATATAGTTCACTCACGTGTGAACTATAGATATGTGTACACATATCTATAATTATTTCTTGGTACTGCAAACCAAAGATATTCCAAAGAGAGTAAACTGAAAATTGTGGCCTTAAACAAAAAATTATACAAAAGAAAAAAAAAAAGATGAGAGGCTCCAAGGGTGGAAGTAAAGTGATAACCTCTCAAAGAAGAAATGCTGGTAGCCCATATGTTATTTTGTGCGGACTTATAACGGTCGGGGACGATACAAAAGGCCTGATTGCGACTTACTATATCAAAGAAGGTAAGAGACATAATTAACATAGGTCTGTTCCTTTGTTTTTGATTTCATTTGTCTGTGCTTTTAGATATCAAAACATGTTAAGAAAGCCCCTCACAACATACTTTTGCAAAAACGACATAAAAGGATGTAAGGAATAATACCACAAATTTAAGAGACCCACATACAAAAATGCCTCTTTACTAAATCAAATTCAACGAGTTAAGACGAGACATGTTAAGAAAGCCCCTCACAACATACTTTTGCAAAAAACGACATAAAAGGATGTAAGGAATAATACCCAAAATTTAAGAGACCCACATACAAAAATGCCTCTTTACTAAAATTAATCAAATTCAACGAGTTAAGACGAGAAATGTTTCACTGAAAAAGAAAATTTGGGATTTTTTTTTCTTTTCAATGGAACATCTCTTCTTGGTTTTCCACAAATTATTATTTTTTTTTAATTCATTCATTACTTTTTTAACAGTTGTTGTTGTTGTTGTTGTTGTTCATTTCCATCTGAGAAGATAGCCCATATTCAGCTACGTTAAGCTGGTTTTCCATGGGGTCCAGTTGGATGTTGGGTGGAACCACTTCACCGGGTTAAACACCCTGCTCTCTGCGATGAATGAGTGAAGCGGGATCTTTTACGTGCATGACTTGTTACTCTCTTATACACGGGACCTCCATTTTATGTCCTATCCGAGGGACAGTAGTAAGGATACTCAAGCTCGTCACATTTTGCCACATATTCTTGTCAGCTCGGCTGATCGGAATGATGTTTCTCTCTCCTCTCCTCCTCCTCATTCTTTTTAATCAAACCGGAAAGCGCTTCTACATTTTCTCATACAACACAGTGTAAAAATGCGAGAAATATTTGAAGGACACACCCGTGTTCATGAGCCATATTGGTATGTTTTGGGCCGCTTTTATATTTTCAGTGACTCTCACACAGAAACCGACGTCCTCCACCAAAGCAGGACTGGTGGGATTGCTTTTTTTTCAGTGATGTGTCTGCAAATTGTCCTTTCGCGTATAATCTCTTTGAATATGAAAGTAGTATGGTTTCTTTCCACACGTACATTTTTTTTTGCACTATATACACATATATTACAAGAACAGAATAGAGCCGCGCAAATTCATTACCTGTCTAAACTGCTGAATACTTCTTTTCAGTTCATAATGGCTACTACTGTAGTGATAGAATCTGTAGGCCCATATGTTGCAATAAATATGTTGGAATGTTTTGTTTCCTTCGTTGAGAAAACAATTGTCTAACAATCTCTGCAATGGGGGCTACCGCCATATTTTTTCCCAGTGTGTGTGTATGATTGTGAATCGTTGTTTACATCTCCCTTTAAAGTTAAAGAGACTGTACAGTACTGGCTGAGGTGGGGATTCATGTTTTGAACATTCCTGAGTGATATAATGAAAAGCCTCTTATGAAATATGAAAGAGCATGTAATTTTAAGAAGGATTCAATGTTTATTTGATGAAAATTGGTTTTCAAATGGCTGAGATATCCAAAAAAGTACTAATGATAAAACGCGACATGCCACAACTTTATTAGGATCTCTTTGTTTCACCTCGTTTTTGGATATCTCAGCCATTTCAAAACCGATTTCCATCGAATAAACTTGTGATACCCCTTGGAACTGCATGCTCTTTGATATCTCATAGAGTGGTTTCTGAATATCTCGCAAAACGTTAAAAGCTAAATCCTCACCTCGACCAGAACTGTACACACCCTTTAATCTTCACTATATGTAACGAAATAGCCCTTGTTCTTTTACTCTTTTAAAGCTCTATTCTTTTTGTCTTTTCTTCTAAAGCGGCACTAGATCTATGCGTAATTTTCATTATGGAATGTAGGTATAATTTTGAAGTGATGTACGTAATGCAATACACATATAGGCCCGTATTGCCTGAAAGTGCGTTCACCAGATAAACAACCGCCTCACCTTAAAAAAAAAAGAAGAAGAAGAAATGAGGACAATTTTATCATTAAACTGACGCACAAACAAAAGGTTTCACTGATTGTGAACGGTAGCAGAGTGTGCAAGGCAAGCACTTCACTGCGTTGCTCAAGGTCGATACATAGATTGGTTTCAATCTTCAGGCGCACTTCACTGGAGGACAGCGGATAAAGTGTCTATCTGCTAGTAATATACTCTCATTATCCAAAGGAAATTTTAATTGCAATCCATTCGCCCACACAATGAACTATATTCCACTAATTGTAGAATTCTGGAGTCATTCTCCGTTTTTTAAACAGCCCCATTCACAAGTGAGCAACAGAGAGAAAATATACATTAGCATAACTGTGGGGAAGGTCTAGTCATCAACCGTTATATCTATGGTTGAAGCACATTACGCTGGTGCCTCTTCATAGTGCTTCTTTCTTCAGCAAATCAAGGATTCTACCTGTAACCATTGCGTTGGTTTTTGTTAAAATTGTCTACATCTTGCCCCTTTGCTCAAGCAGAAAGTATTAATGCAGCCATAATTTCGTATCTCTACGGATACTAAATTTAAAGTATGAAACAGGAACGATACATTATCCATATCTAAGATTTTAATTTAATTTCGCCAATAATTTAGTCAATGAATTTTAACAAGAATAACCATTAATTAGATATTCCTTTTTGTAAAAATGTAAACCGTACATACATTGAATAATCATCGGATGTCACTCAGGGCTTGAACTGTAAAATACCAATCGAGAAAAAAAAAAGACTTTTTTACGTATTATTGTGTACTGATTAAATACTGCACAATTCATAACATCTGTGTGTAAAATTTTAGTTTGACATGGAAAATTGTAGCTTCTGCATGGACTCATCTTGTGTATAAATGATACATTTTAATCACCCCCGGAATTGCCTGAAATGAATGAGTTAAATATTATATGAATGTAAGAATGGAGGACTTGGGTCATTCTTACATTCATATTATAGCGCTCTCTCTCGTCCTTCTCTCATCTCTATAGCAGAATATCATGTATATGATTGATTGATTGATTTTATTTCTGCCTTTTTCCAAATCACACATAACAAAAGAATACACATATTTGTAATAGAAATCAACGTTACACGACATTTAAGCAAGCATATACTGTCTTGCAAATTAATTCAAGGTACATATACACACACACTATGAACATGACAGTATTCGATGTATAAGCCGTGTAGCATATCATTCCCCCCCCCCCCCAAAAAAAAGAAAGGTTCGGAGGCGAATCGTTAAATCAACACTTGCAGATTATGTAAATAATAATTGATTATTCATTCAGAGTATATCACGTTGTTTCATTAAACGAATTTTAGAAAAAAAAAGAATACAACAGAGGGGATTTGAATAAATTGATTTTTAAGATTAAACCCTTCAACTGAAAAAAAAACTATGTAATTTAAATCATTAGTAATAACTAAACCAGATGTCATCTGTGCTCCAGACAGTAAGTCACCGTCAGAGGGCGCTGTTTTTATATCTCGACATGTTTGAAGAGCTCAGTTGCAAAAGGTACTACATCCATTTTCCGTCAAAATCCACTTTTTGGTCTTGATCTACTAATTTTTCGGACCTCTTTACACCTATATACTAACAAAAAGCTGAATTTCCAACCAGAAAGTGTTTTAAAATTACGTTTAAAAATCAGTTCGGTTTCAAAAGGTACTATATTCATTTTAGTTGGGTTTCAAAAGGTACTACATCCACTCCGACATCATTGGGAAATTGACCAATCAGAGAGCAGCATTGACTTGACCCTCTACCATTGTCTACTGACTTAATCTGTAAACAATAGAAGTTAGCTTTTGGCGTTTTGGCTTTCTGTTAAAACCACCACGCATATCTGACAAATATCTTGAAAAACTCATCACATTTTGATGAAGCAATGGAGGAAAATGAAGGAGAACTCATTGACAAAACAAACCATCCCAAGAAAAGGATCAGGGATCAAAGTTAGTAGACAAGAGCAAAGGAGAAACAGCAGAGAGACTGGAAAAATTACGCGACTTTCACCTAGTCCCACGTACTACATTTACATTTACATTTACATCAACAAGATAACGGAGGAGTTTCAGTTCGCACACACGGTTTAATCGTCGTTATTCACAAATCACTCGATGCACAAACAAGTCCAACAAACATATGTTTTATTCAGTTGCAAAAATATCCACAAGGCGGATATGAGGTGCATTTGAGGCGAATTTGAGGCGAATTTGAGGCAAATTTGAGATAACGATCTGTAAAGATAACATAAAAAAATACAGAAAATAAGTCATCTTGTACATGTATAACGAGATATTTACATTCATAAATCACAACCTGTGAACTAACCGACACTATGCACACTACATAAACTATCGATATACTTGACATTGCTACTACTACTAACTTCACATTCAAACGATACTTAAAATCATGTTACAACAACTAATATCATAAACCCAGACAAATAACCGCAACTGATAGACGTCACCGAATCTAAACTTAACAATCCACTGGATATATCTAATCTTGTCAAAGGAAAATAATATTCTCACATTAAGAGAAGCGACTGTCCCGTTAAATTTTTTTCTCCGCTGACATGAATACGAACTAAATTTGTGATAACGAAAACCACTAACAATAAAATATATTCCTGTCTGTTTTATGACCTTAAACAGCAAATATGTAACCTCATATAACTATTAAAACAAAAATGTGAAATGATTTATCGATAAAACATTTTGTGTGGGAATGCCGATCGATCGATCCACAGCACTCACCTCAGCACAGTATTATGGTAAAAAATGCCTATTGATAACAAATAAACGAAAACTAGTTTGAATTAACCCTTTAATTTTGATTTCATAAATCATTACAATATTTTTGATTTGACTATTGATTCTATTTTTGTAGACACGTCCGTTATACAGATATTTAAATTGATTTTAAGTCTCGAATTTTACCCCGAGGCCTCGATCCATGTCAAGCTGCTGCTTATGATCGCGGTCTCTTGCTTTTATGTTATTATAATAATGATGTCTATAACTTGTGAGCTATCATTAACTTGGGATTGTGGAGGTGATAATCTTTAAAATGTCGAGTTGGGTAAGCGTAGACGCTGGAGTTCACAGTGAATAGGTTGTGGAACGAGGAAGGGAGGGTGTTGGATTTGTATTTGTACATGAATATTGCGCTTCGTAATGTATGAATATCATGGATTTTCAAAGTTTTCAAGTTAAAAAATAATGGTTCAGAATTTGCAAGATAATGTGAGTTGGTATAAATGCGGAGTGCTCTTTTTTTGGAGAAGATGAACTGATTGAATTTTTGTCTTGTTAGAATTTGCCCATACCATATTGCAGTATGTGATGTATGGTAAAATCAGTGCATTATATAAAATAAAAAGAGACTTCTCAAAAAAATCTTTCAGTTTGAACAATATTCCTATGTTTCTTGATACAATATTTTTTTTTTTTACTATTACTGATATTATTTACATGTTCATTCCAGGTAAGATTAGCGTCAATAATTACACCAAGAAATTGAGTAGACTTTTTTTCTACAAGGGGTAACCCATCAATATATAAATTACATTCAATATCAGAAGAATGAACGTTTTTGAAATGTATAAAATTAGTTTTATCAATATTTAAAGATAATTTATTGAATTTGAACCAGAAAGAAACTTCACCTATTTATTCAAAATTAAGTGTGTGGATAAGTATCTGTGGATCTTTATGTGAATAAAATATATTTGTATCATCTGCAAACAAAATGTAAGTTAATATTGGTGAAACATTAATTATATCATCAACATAAGTAAGAAATAACAGAGGGCCTAAGATAGACCCTTGTGGTACTCCATAATTGATTTTTAACCTCCTGGAGGAACATGAATCAAATTCAACATATTGCTCACGGTTAGATAAATAATCGGTGAACCATAGAAGAGGTATTCCTCGAACTCCATAATGTTTTAATTTGCGGATAAGAATTTTGTGATCAATAGTATCAAATACCTTACTCAGGTCCATAAAAACTCCAACAATATGTTCCTTATTAATAAAAGCTATTACTCATCGACGGTCTAATTGATTTTATCAGCTTTTAGATTATCAGATTTATTTTACCTGATAAAGAACATACCAGAATGAAATTCATGTAATAAATTCAATTACATGCAGCGTTAAGAAAATACAGCACATTCAGATGCTGCTTTTCACCTTTTCCCTTCGAATTTCCATGGGGGAAAAAAGTGAAGAAAAAAAGATAATGAATACAGTATTCTTGAATTGAATAACTGAAACTGCACCGGTCTTGCACTAGAGAAACAGTGAACAGTGCCAGCACGTTTATTTTCATATTTCACTTGACATCAAAATACATCCAAAAAAAGAATACAAACCAAGCAAAATACAAAATATGTTATAGTCGGGTCATGAACAGAAAGTGTGTCAGCATACATAATGTACATAAGACAATTCTCTATAACTTGTGAAATATGATGGAACCGCAAAAGCAAAGCTTGTAAACGCAGGTTCCATGAAAAAATACCGGTGTAAATTTGCTATGCAATCAATGGAGATAGGACACAAAGTAATAATGACGAAACGATATGAAAGCTAAAATATCAAGGTACGAAAGGAAAACGAATTAAAAGAGAAGAAAAAGAAAAAGAAAAAGTGAGAAAAAACAAAGAATCCAAAGAATAAGAACTGAGTGGAAATACGGGATATAGATACACAAGTATATACGTGCACATTATCTATAATCAATTTAATAATGAGTTCGAAATGTTAATAGAGGTACGGATGCAGTGATTATAATGGAAACATAAACCAGAAATATACATTAAACAAGGATACTGCGGATATTACACATTAAAAAATTCTAATCAGGCTGGTTATGTTCATTTATTAACATTAATTTCAATTTTTGCTTAAATGTAAACATACTAGAACAATTCATTAAATCGGCGGGAAGATCATTCCAAAATTTAGGTCCGGTAAAAACAATTGTTTTTTGAGCAAGAAGTGTGCGAGTACGTGGAAGGTGAAATTAGTCTCTTTGTCTTGTGCGGTAAGCATGGACGGCGCAGTTTTTCTGAAACATTTGAGTAAATACATCTGGCAAGCCGTTGGTTGATAACTGAAACATAAATGTTCCTAAGTTGTATAAAAACAAATCAGCAACCTTAAGGAGTCTGTTTTCAAAGAAGAAATAATTCGTGTGACAATATAGTCGGCTAGATTAACTGAACGGATAGCCCGTTTTTGTAATTTGAAAATTTCATTAATATATAATTTGGCACAATTTCCCCGGGCAAGTATTCCGTAACAGAGATAGGGTAAGATACGCGTTGAATATAAATTTTTCAAAATATACTTGGGGAAAAAAAAAAATGTTTTAGCTTATTTAAAATCCCGGTATTTCTCGAAAGCATCTTAGATAAAATTATATTTCCATGTTAATTCATGGTCAATATAAAGACCTAAAAATTTAAACGATTCAACTTGAATCAAACAATCATTGTTCATTTTTATATCGCCAGGCAAATGGATAGCAGAAGTACTAAATAACATGTAAACAGTTGTGTTTACATTAAGAGACAACTTGTTTGCTTGAATCCACATTTGAACCGACTTTAATTCTCTGTTCACTACATCTAAAAGGGTTGTTGGGTTTCGATGTGAAAAGAAGATATTAGAGTGATCGGCAAAAAGAAGAAAAGATAAAACATTAGATGAATTTTTTGAAGTCATTTATATAAAGAATAAACAAAAGTGGGCCTAAAAGGGATCCTTGAGGGACTCCACAAGATAGTGTTTTTAAACTGGAACTGAAGCCGTTGATATTTACAAACTGTTTCCTGTTAGTTAGGTAGCTCCTGAACCAGTCCAAGGCCTTTCCACGTATCCCATAATGCGAGAGTTTGTATAACAAAATACCGTGATCGATAGTGTCAAAGGCCTTGGACAGGTCCAGGTTTCCAACAGTATGTGATGAGTCGTCAATAGCGTGGGCTACTTTATCGATAAAAGCAAGCACAGCGTGAGTAGTAGAGTGTTTTTTTCCTAAATCCAAATTGAGACTCACAAAAAAATATTGCATTCGTTTAAGAACTTAAATGAGACACGAGAGACACGCTAAGGGAGAATTCAAAGAGAGAAAAATTGCCAAAAAAATCAATTCAAAGAAGAAAAAGAAAGAAATCATAAGAAAAAGCTCGTGAGAGAAAAACAAAAGAAGAACAGGGAAGAGAGAATCACCTGGTGAGATATTGTAACCCCTCCCCATCAATAACCGTTTACACGTAATGGATCCCCTCCGCATGCTCGATGGATCCAGAACATTTGAAGCATGTGGAAATTGTAGGAATGCTTATGGCCAATGACAATCATTCATTCGAAAAGTGGGGCATTAGCTGTGCACATTGGTTTGTTATTCTTGCTGCTAATTAGGGCAGGGCATTGTCAATTATCTAGGCATCCTTGATCTCGTATCCCATCCCCATCAACACCATGACTGCTAGAAAAAAAAATAAATCCTTGAAACATGTCATAACATCACACTGAATATATCTCTGGTATGTGAAATTTCGGTTTCAAAAGGTACTACATCCACAAAAATATAAAAAAATGATTAATTCATTAAAAATAAATGTATGGACCTGGATTTTCTTTGAGAGTGGTTTTAGTGTTGTATCATATAGCAGTATAATAAGGGGAAATATCATTCCAGTCTGAGCTTGCTAAATATGATAATAAAAAAAAAAATCACGTTTTTCTCAGAACTTGAAATTATGGATGTAGTACCTTTTGAAACCGAATTCTTAGCTTGTTGCTATTGTGTCGGACAGTGAATAAAGCTGTCATCAAAACAAACACACACAAATACAAAACAGCAACCCATTTCAAATATCACGAGAAAGTGTACTTAAAGGGATGGTATAGTCAGGTGGAGATGAGGATTGAGCTTTAACTTTTGCTGGATACTATGCAACCTCCTTTAAAAATCTTACAGAACATACCATTTTAATATAAATTCATTGCTTATTTAATGAAAATTGGCTTTGAAATGGCGGAGATATCCAAAAACGAAACCATCCTATGAAAGTTGGGTCCCACCTTTTATTCAAATTACTTGTTCTGGATATCTCTGGCATTTCAAAACCAATTTTCATCAAGTAAATGTTGCATTCCTTTTTGAATTACATGCTCTTTCATATTTAATGAGAGGTTTCTCATTTGTTAAGATCACAACTGCTGATCTGTAAATTAACATATTTACAGATTTACAGATCAGCAGTTGCGATCTTAACAAATTCAATTTGTAGAGGGAGACAAAGTGAAGAAACTCGCACCTGAACCTTCACAACTCTGAATAATATCTTTCTTTCATTTAATAGGTTTCTCATTATCTCGTCAATTAAAGAAAGCTGAAACAATGTGTAGGTCTCAAATGAAACTATTCCATTCCTTTAAACAACCTTGTGCATGAACATCTCAGATCTTCCATGAACATTTTGGTAATGAAATGATCTTGAAAATTTTACCTGACATGTAAACGCACGCTTGAATGTCACATTGATTTTTCATTCCTTGAATTCATTTTCATGTCTTCTCACATCTACTTCAATACTGATATTTGTCTATTGAAGATCCACCAGTAACTGTTAAATGAAATGTACTTATGGACGATGAATCAATGACGAGAAAAATTTGGGATGACAGATTCAAGGACACGAGAATTAACTTTAAAAATATACTTGTATTAGTTTCTGGTTCCGTTCAATCTTTGCTTTATAAGGATTAGATATACATTCAGTAGCCGAATGTATGCGAACAGTTTGAATGTAACAACAATTGAAAGATTTTTTTTTTAAAGATCGTCTTAAAAATCATCATAAAAGAAGAATATCTAATCATTTTTACTGATGCTACACTTGATATATAACAATATATTGTTTTGAAGATTGACTTTTAATTGTCACACATATTTCGATCATTTTCTTTCTTTTTCAGTAGTTTTGATGAAAAAAAAAATCTCAAACTAGTGAAAATGGACATTATATTTGCCAGAGTTTGCATTTGAACTTTTTTGAAATTATATTTGAGTATTTACATACGTTTTAAGACAATTAAACATCGAGTAAGATTTCATACAAAGTATGTGGTAAATATGTATACTATATGCGACAGAGTGAGACAGAGAAAGGTGTGTTTCTTATCAGTGTTATAGATGGTAACAATCCGATTTATTCTCGTTTTCTTATTTTTTCTGATAGTTTATTTTCAAGCTATCTTTCATTTCTCTCTCTATTTTCCCTCCACATGGAGTTCGCCTTGTCAATGGAAGAAACGTGAGAGAAGGACGAGTTGAGATTCTGCATCAAGAAGACGAATGGGGCACGGTGTGTGACAACTCCTGGAGCTAAGAAGATGCCAACGTGGTCTGCAGGATGCTGGAATTCCAAGAGGCCTGGGCAGCCCTCTGCTGCGCCACCTTTGGCAGAGGATCTGAACGGATTCTACTTGACAGTGTGGAATGTGATGGAACAGAGGACCACTTGGCGGAGTGTAAGCATGGCGGTATCGGAATCAATAATTGCACGCGCGGACGGGTGATGAAGATGCGGGCATTATTTGTATCAATCGTGTGTAGAAATTCCAGGGAGACTGGTTTATTATGAATCGTACTTATTCAATAAGACAAGTATCTAAAATATTTCTGATATTACCTGCACTGTTAAGTGTATCATAACTATCTTATCGCGATTTTTCATGTTACTTCTGCACTAAGGTTCATTATGTGTTTTTGCTCTTCTCAGTGTTAACACTTAAAGAGATACAATTGCATAACATCTCGGGAGGGGTATATTACTTGATATTGAATTCAAACATAAAAATCTATCATTTATGCAACAAATGATATGTTAAATGAATATACGATTATCACAATTATATGTCGTTAATATCGACGTAACTGCAATAACGATTTCGCCAATTATGAGAAATGCGTACTACGGTCAACTTGTACTCAATTGTTAGTCCTACATTATGGCAATTCGTGTTATTCCTCCAATCAGGTCAGGAACTAGGAGACCGTATGGCTGATGGAACTAATGAGATGGAAGGACGGGTTGAGGTTCTCCACGACGGCGAATGGGGCACGGTCTGTGACAACTCCTGGGGGATGGATGACGCTACTGTCGTCTGCAGAATGCTCGGCTTCGGAGGTGCCGCCGAAGCCCCGTGCTGTGCCCATTTTGGCCAGGGCTCTGGAAATATCCTGCTGGACAACGTGCTATATAAGGGAAGTAAAGACAATGTGGGCTCTTGCTTGTATCCTGATATCGGCGAACACAACTGCAGATACGACGAAGACGCAAGTGTCATATTTATGCTCTGCAGATGGTTAGTATCCAACTCTGAGCCTTGTTGTCTTCTTAAGTTATCATATCCAAAATTTTTGTGTTTTGTTTAGTAACATTTATTTGACTGTTTTCCCCTTGTTTAATTCGGTTCTCCCAGTCATATCATGGTCTAAATACAATGTAGATATCTGTATTTCATGATCCCCCTATCTGACTTATCACGGAACTTGTGGCTGTACTAGCTTGCTTTTACGCAGGCCACGTCATATTTCTCGTATTATAACCATAGCCGAACTCTAATGTACTTATAAAGACCTTTTGCTGATATTATATATACTAGACAAACTAATGTGCATTACTGTGAAGTTTCATCTAATTTTTACCTTGTATTAATTTGGTATTGTTTATTTTCTTTTTGTCCTGTGCTATTTGTGAGAAATATGAATATAAGTTAAAACTGAAATTGAAGTTATTCGCTGCAGCTTTACCTTCACTTTCCTCTATAAGGAGGTGTAAAAACCGATGGAAAGAACACACTCACACTCACTCACACACACACGCAGACGCACAGTATTACAAATACTGGACCTCACTCCAAAAGATTAACTTTCAATGGTTTGCCGCCGATTAACACTATCTAAAGAACCCATACAGATACATTACTTTTCAAACAAGACATCGACTGAGGACTGCCGTGGTAAATGTTATGAGACATTGCTTCGATCTCATTGCAGTGTCCTATGATTCGAACTAATATGAAATTAACATCATCTCTGAAAAGAAATATGAAGGTATGAAGAAATGTGTCTTTGCAGTATACGTCAAGGTACAACGTTCCATAAACGGAAGAATGAAAGTATATAATTGTGTATTGAGTTTTTGCTTTGTTTTTGTTTTTGTTTTTGTTTTTGCTTAAAATCAACCAAATGAATGATTGTGTAATGTGCAGTTCGTACGTTATAATACCAAATGAAATATCCAACAGGAGAGATACCGAAGGTTCGTCTTGTTGGAGGAGCTACCGACAGAGAAGGAAGAGTTGAAGTTCTATACAACGGAGAATGGGGCACGGTATGTGACGACTCCTGCGGTATCGATGACGCAAACGTTGTCTGCAGAATGCTGGGTTTTCTCGAGCCCCCGGCAGCCCCTCCCGAGGCCCGTTAAATATGGTCCCGGTTCAGGCAGCATCATATTGGACGACGTGTCATGTGATGGGCAGGAGGAGAACTTGGCCGATTGTGAGCATCGCGGCTGTAATCCCATAATTGTGTTCACGAGAAAGATGCAAGCATTGTGTGTTCTGTTCTAGATGAAGGTAATGTATTGAGCACTGATATCAATTCATTTGTACAGCGAACGAAACCAACAACACGTGTGGCCTTAATTTGTAGAAATCTGTTTCACAAAGGGAAATGAAAGCATAAAAGTTTGTTTCTTAATTGTTGTTGATGTTTTTTTTTTATCCCTTACCCTGCCGGGTTTAGGGATTTTTTTCCAATGTCCTATAACAAAGTGTCCTGGCAAAAAAAAAAAAAAAAAAAAAAAAATCATCTTCACTTAATTGTTGTAAGAAAACACGTTTGGAAGTTTTTGTCTGTTTGTTTTTTAATTCTTAATTATATTGAGAAATTGATATAGATAGTTTCACAGGCTTCATGTGTGTTCTCAGGGATCATTTTAAATCCAAACTTACTTATTTTGTCTCAATGGATTAGAGGCAGTACCGACTTCCCGACCTACTTGCGCCACGATATCTATTATGTTAATATCTGATATATTGATTTAAAACTCATCCTCTAGTAGGTACTTGTATTCAACATGAAACATGAATATTTCACTTGAATAATTCAATTCCGTGTCATTAATTCCAGGTTTTGAAATTCGTCTTGTCGATGGAAGTAATGAGTATGAAGGAAGAGTGGAGGTTCGCCACGAAGGAGTGTGGGGCACAGTCTGTGGCGACTTCTGGAGTATTGAAGATGCCACAGTCAGCGACAGTTGTCTGCAAGATGCTCGGTTTCGAAAGGGCGTTGGAGGCGCCCTGCTGTGCCAGATTCGGTTAAGGCTCTGGCAGAATCTTAATGAGTGCCCTATTCTGTGACGGAACCGAAGGCACCCCACTGAACTGCAGCCACGGCGGCTTTGGACATCACTATTGCGGACACAGCGAAGATGGAGGTGTCATATTTTATGCACTAATGAGCGTAAGCGTCAGCATTAAGAGACGAAATTCATGTACTTTGCTCAATTTTAGCACATCGGTTTGGATTCTGAATTTACGAAAAGATTAGGGAAATCACAACTGAAAAGATTTCCAATTGCATCGCCGATTTTTATGTCTTTGGACATATGAGTGGAGATTAGTAGAAAAGCTCTATTTACCGTTTTAGTAATTTTTCCCTTGTCTAATATTTCCTCTTTGCCTAATTTGCGTATCCTACACTTTTATATTCACCTCGGTGACTGGTACAGCAAAGCCAAAATTTGACGTGCGCCTTGTCGCGTCAACGCGACCGACATCGGGCAGAGTGGAGATTTTGTACAATGGAGAGTGGGGCTCGATCTGCAGGGATGACTGAGGCTACGATGAAGCCGCAGTGGTCTGTAGGACGCACGGGTATAAGGGGACCACGTGGTTCCCCTGCTGTTCCTTTTTCGGCCGCGGGACTTTGGATTTCGTGATGGGTGACGTGGAGTGTGTCGGATCAGAAGAAAATTTAGCTGACTGCCAGTATACGGGCTCTTGGTCGCGTGAATGCAACGAAGTGGCAGTTGCTGTATGCAAGACTCCACGTAAGTACCATTGCTTTAAAAAAATTAATAAAAAACCCATTAATAACTCAAATGGCTTCTTACTACTTAAACATTTGAGGCGTCTCGTCGGAAATTCATCGAACACTTTTAAGTAAGTTTATAGCTGACATTATCAGATCAAGTTCCAGGTAGACTTTGCAAAAAAACAACAACAACAACAACAAAAAAAGATGATGGAGTTAAACAAACCACAACTATCAGTGCCTGGCGGCGACCCTTTGTATAATTTCAGTTTTATTTGACACTTGAAAGTACATCATTTCACACATTTTGTAGTGTTCCTGTACTAAAATAGTTCATATAAAAAGTTATGGGGCCTACTTATCATGATTAATACATATGAATACTGTGCAATAATAAAGTAACTGTTTTCAATATACATCTTGCATTTTGTTATCGACAGCACGTCAATTTGATGTCCGCCTTGTCGGGGGTAGGAACGAGAGGGAAGGTAGGGTGGAAGTTACCGTCGAGCGTGGCTGGTGGGGAACAGTCTGTGACGACATGTGGGGGGATGGAGGAGGCAAACATCACTTGTCGGTTGCTAGGTTACGACAGTGCCCTGGAGTCCACTTGCTGAAGTAGTTTTGGCCGGGGTTCTGGCAGCATCCTCCTTGACGACATGGAGTGAACGGGGAAGGAAAGTCACCTGGCTCTCTGTCAGTATCCTGGCTTTGGCAATGACAATATTGTAATCATAACGAAGACGCAGGCGTCATTTGCTCGCCAAAACGTAAGTAAGCATTTAAGTATTATATTAAATGGGTTAGTCAAATACCGGTTAGTGATTGGCTAAACACATTCATATTGTGATGGAGGTACATTCGTTATGTTTGCCCATGGGCGAACATTCTTGTAATGTTCTCCCATGGGAAAACATTTTCACGTATCAAATGACAGAGATGTAGGACCGCGCGCACACAGTGAATTTGGCTCTGCTGCGCGAGCGAGCGATCGAGTGCGTTGTGCTGGTGGTTGACGTATTTGACGTATTTGACTAACCCATATAATATAACAGATGATGACTTTTGTTGTCAGGAACATGTACCGAACGTTCCACCCTCAGGGTTTGAAATGCTATTTCGGGAGGCTATAAGTCCCTCGACTTCGTCTCGGGATTTTTAACCTCCCTCAATAGCATTTCAAACCCTTCGGGTGGAACATTCGGTATGTTCCCTCCCCGCCAGTCATTAGCTATATAATGTAGTTAACAGCACTTTTGATACTTATAGGCGTACACCTTGTAAACGTTTTTACTCTAACACAGTATAAGGGACTCATCCAAGATACAGAACGCAATGCTCTCAAAAGTGATAAATAACGCTGAATCCAAATTAGTTAGTCCTAATTGGCTAGACCATGTCAATTATGCCAAATATCAGTTATACAATCGATTATGGATACCATGGATACCATGGATACCATGCATACAAATTAGGGGAAATGTCATCTTCACAGAAGGAAGCAGTAATTAAGTTAATTGCTAAGGATGGGAAAGATCCTTTTTTATTGAAGAATTATAGACCGATATCTCTTCTTAATGTAGATTATAAGATTTTAACAAAGATTTTAGCTAAACGGATAAAGGAAGTTTTGAATGAAGTTATTTTGGGAGATCAAGTAGGTTATATTGAGGGAAGAAATATTGGGGAAGCCATTCGAATCATAGATGATATGATATTTCATACATCTCATTATAATTTACCAGGGTTTTTATTGGCTATAGATTTTGAAAAGGCTTTTGATTCTGTTTCTCATCAATTTCTTCAGAAGGTTTTGCTTTCTTTTGGATTTGGCCCGTCATTTCAAAAGTGGGTACAAGTTTTGTATACAAATGCTTTGAGTTGTGTTTTGAATGGGTTTCTACCGGATATTTTAAAGTGGAGAAAGGTGTTCGACAGGGTGACCCACTGTCTCCTTATTTATTTATTTTATGCATGGAAATAATGGCGCATAGATTACGAAGGGATAATTCTGTACAAGGAATAAAGTTTGGAGAGGAGGAAATTAAATTAGTTTTATATGCAGATGATATGACTATTTTTATACGTAATGAGAAATCAATTTAAAGGTTAAAGATGTTGTTTGAAGAATTTAAAAAAATGTCGGGATTAAAGGTAAATATGGATAAGACTAAAGTATTAAGATTGGGATTATATCAGCATTTGAAATTAGATACTAATTTTGGAGAAACAGTTGATTTTGTGAAGATACTTGGGATTTTCTTTTCTTTAGACGAGAGAATAAAGGAAAATATGAATTATAAAGAGATTTTGAGTAAGATAAAAGTTCTTTTGAATTTCTGGAAACAAAGAGATCTAACTTTGACGGGAAAGATTCAATTACTCAAAGTACATATTTATTCAAAAGTTATATATCGAGCTTCTCTCACTCCAGTTCCTAGGTGGGTTTTTGATTCTTTAGACAAATTGGTTTTTGATTTTATATGGAAAGGAAAAAGAGATAAAATTAAAAAAGATATATTGTTTTTAGATTATGTGGGTTAAAAATGATAAATTTTGTTGATCTAGTTAAAGCACAGCGAGTTATGTGGGTTAAGAAAACTTCTTAATAAAGATGAAAATATAAAATGGAAGCAATATTTTAATTTTGTTACGAGAGATATAGGAGGAGAATTTATATTTTTGTGTGATTATTTACCAGCGCTGTTGAAAGTGAGAGCTCCATTATTTTATAGGGATTTATTAGAAGTGTGGGTACAAACGAAACAAATGAGAAGTAATGTTAGTAGTAGTTTGTATAGTGGTAATGTTATAATATTTAATAATAAATATATACGATTGAATAGAAGTTGTATATATGATGAAAGTATGTATAAAAATGGAGTTTATAGATTAAAACATATATTAGGAAATAATGGTGAATTGAAATGTGATATTTTAGAGATTTAGGTCTAGGAGTTAAAGATATTTTTTTGTCAAGATGTATTTATGAAAATATACCGATGGGTTGGAGGAGAAATAAGAAAGAAAAGAAAAAGATATTTTGGAAACTGATTTTATTATAGGAGGGAAAACAATCGCCATTAGCAATTTTAGATCAAAACAAATGTATTTGCAATATCTTAAGGAAAAAGAAAGTGCAGTATTGATTTTTGATAGAATTAATCAAAATTATGGGTTTTCTGTCAAGGAGATACAAAATATATTTTTAAGGCCAAGACAATGTACATTAAATAGCCGATTAAGAGAGTTTCAGTTTAAACTGATGCATGGTATTGTTTATACAAATCACCATCTTTTCAGGTTTGGTTTTACTGCAGTAATTTATACTCTTTTTGTGAAAAAGAAGAAGAAACATACAAACACTTATTTTATATTTGTGAGCATGTGAAATTACTCTGGGAATCATGTGAAGAAATGATAGAGAATGTTGAATTTAAAAATTGTACTTGGGAAGAAATTCTGTCTGGGTGGAAGGAGGATAATAGGGGAAAACATCAGTTGTTAAATCACATTTTAATTTTGGTTAAATATTTGATTTTTAAAAGCAGAGAATATAGAAAGCCGCCTACATATCGTGAAATAAAAAATAATATTTCTATAAATATTTTAGAGGATAGATTTGAGGAAAAGAAATTAGCATCAATGAAGGGAACTTTAACCATTCATTTTAGTAAATGGGAAAATTTGAAAATAAGTATGGAAGGACCCGGAGCCAGATGTCCACGGGGAAGGGGGGAAGGGAGGGGAAGGGCAGAGGGGAGAGGGAGGGGGGAGGGGGAGGGGGAGGGGGGTGATTAACGGGAATATCGAGTACATTTGGTTGTATATCGATTTTATTTGGGTGCATATTGATGTGTTAAATATTTCTTTGTATGAAGCACCAATACGCTGAAAGTACAGCTCCATTTAATATAAATACTTTTTATATATTTTTTTTTAATGAATGCGCTGTCATGTTAAAAGGACAGATCCATTTGATTTTAATGAAAGCAAGTAAGCAGTGTATGTTGTTTTTTTTTTTCTCGGTGAATTGTATTTCCTTTGCTAATACACTGTTCCTGCTGAAAGTACAGCTTGTTTTGATTTCATTATAATTGTGTTTTGTTAAATCGTGAATTCTGTAATACATATGATTCGATTTATCATGAAATTGTATTGAATAGGAATCAATGAAAGATTATGGAAAAAAAGTGGTATATTGCTATGGTTGTTATGCTTGGTACAGGTGTATGTGTCACATGAGCAATCTTTCTTGTTATTTACTCTGCTACTTTGACACATAAGCATTCAAATCAAAATAAATCAAGTACATTTAAATCAACGTTTTTAATAATCGAGTTTTGGTTTTGGTACAAGGTTGGTTGCAGGTCATCAGCAGGTCTGGCTCAGCTAGCGACGCTGGTCCCTCGTACCGGTAGTCTACCGGACACAACGCCAGCGCTATACTGTACCAACTTCTGAGCGGCGGGGGGACACAAACCCGGAACCCAGAGCAGCATAGCCAAAAGTTACGCGTTTATTAGGTGATCCGAGTATCCTCTCGGATCACCTTCTGTATCTGTACTGATTCTTTGTTCTTCTTCTTCTTTTTCTTCTTCTTTCTCCGCAAAAATTGTGTATCGCTAATCTCGGAAAGTCCTCTTCCTATCAACGTCAAAATTATACCATACATGTATCATGTCCCAAAGACGATCCTTCTAATAAAATCATAGTGATTAGTCGATCATGACGTCACTATGACGTCATTATATGAAAACACATTCTCAATCATATCTCTTTAATGGAATGAAAATTTTCAATGAAATTTACGTCACATATATTTCAAGTCAAGCGCATTCTACTCATATGATCAAAATTCATATTTTCTCTTAAAACGTGCGCGTACGCGCGCGTTGAAATATTTGTATGCTCAAATCGAGCTCAATTTTTTTTTGCACACGTTTCAGACCATTTGGAGCATTTTTTGAAAAATTGAAAAAATTGGACGGACGCGTACGCGCGCGCACATATACGCACGTACAGCTCTTATGCAATTGAAATTTCCCATTTTTTCACACTTATCGGATGCCTGAAATGTCAAGGAATATTTCTACCAAGTTTCAAGTCAATCCGACTCAATATGACGTCACACGGGCCCGTCAAAGTTGAAATTCCGCGCGCGCGTCAATGGCGATATACAGTGCAACAATGCAAAAAAACCGCCAATTTTGAATCCGATTTTACTCGTCAGGATGGACGATGACCCCCCATTTTTTTTACATATTCTGAAAGCTGATGAGTTGTACATGTCATTTCATGGATTGGCAATGCTGGAAAAATGATGAAAAGATATCAAATTTCTTAATGAAATAAAAAAAGTAAATTTTCAAAATGACGTCATCGAATTTTAAGTTTACTCAAGCATATCTCACTTATTCTTTTGTTGATTTTCATCCAAATTTCAATATGCTGTAGCTTATTAAATGGTCTTTCAGTCATATATTAACAACATTTTGATTGGATGACGGCATCACCTCGTGAAAAGGGATTAAAAGTAACCTTGTCAAATTTGACCAGTTTACGTGTTATCTCTATGGGAGTGCAGTTTTTCTGGAAATGAAAACTGACATGACTATCTTTATTGAGCACTAGCTCACTTATGCTTCGGTGAATTTCTCCAAGATTTTAGTATGTTGTAGCTGAGACTTTGGGCTATCGTGAGTGTGCCCTTCGTTTTTTCATACGGAGTCGGCATCACGTCCAAAAACTTGGTTGAAATTAAAGCTTATCTTCGATGTATTGAAATATGTCTTTGTTTCTGCAACTTTCTTTGCAATAACTCAAGAAAAACATACCCTATCACCACCATATTTTGTACATGTTTAGTTCATGTCCCGTACATTATTTCACAAAATAACAACTACTTGATCAGACACCATCTTGGGTATGTAAATTAGGGTCAAAGGTCATAAATGTTTTATCCTGTATCTTAGTGAATACATGTCCTATCTTTACCATATTTTGCACACGTAAAGACCATGTTACAAGGATCATTTCACAAAATAACAACTTTTGGCTCAGATGCCATCTTGTCTGTGCAAAGTGGGGTCAAATGTCATATGTACTTCATTCTGTATCTTCGTTATAGTGTATACCGAATTTGGTACTAAAGATGGCAGACCTGACTCTCTTTTCTAAATGAGAATCCAAATATCACACGGCCAATGTCTCTAAACAAGGATGACACCTATATGGTCATGCCTATTGCGATCAGGACTCGAATCATTTGATTAAAAAAAAAAATCGGATCACCTAATTTGTCAGTCTTGTCAAATTCCGAGTCTAGTTTATTCTTTTTTTTTTTTTTTTTTTGGTATTTGATATTTTCATATCAAAACTCCAACCTTGTACCAAAACCAAAACTCGATTGTTCAAAACGTTAATATAACTGTACTTGATTTGTTTCTATTTGAATGCTTACGTGTCAAAGTAGCAGACCAAATAACAAAAAAAAAAAAAAAAAGGTTGCTCATGTGACAATTAGGAGGTCCCACCGAGATTCTGCTACTTGACAAAAAGAAAAAAGAAAAAAAAAAGAATGATGAATGAAACTTACATTTGTGACTTGAAATAAGCTTTGTTGCAATGACGACTCTGAATTGAGGGTTTTTGTATTCTGGTGATACACGCTGATGTAGTACACTCCTTGTGCTAGATTTCACATGTTAAACCTGTTGGTTGTGAATTTGAGGTTGCTCATGTGACAGCATGCTTGTTATTCTAACGGTACCCAGCACCTCTTATATAATAGATATCATATCAATTACAGAAGAACAGACGATACGTAAATTCCATGTACCATTAACTATTTTCCCCTTTTGTTATTAATTTCTTCATAGCATACAAACTTGATATTCGACTTGCTAATGGAAGCAGTGACAATGAAGGACGAGTGGAGGTTCTATTTAAATGGGGCACGGTGTGTGACGACAGCTGGGACATTCGTGATGCAAACGTCATTTGTCGGATGCTTGGCTACGTCGGGGCCTTGGAAGCTACTCGCTGTGCAAAATTCGGCCGGGGCTCTGGCTATTTCTTACTGGATGATGTGGTGTGTACCGGTGAAGAAAGAAACTTCGCTGAATGCCGACATGCACCATTCGAAACATACAACTGCAGACCGTACGAAGCGGCGAGTGTTGTTTGTATTGAGGCAGGCAAAGGCTCGGGCAAATCGTAGGACATTTTTTTTTTTTTTATCTGCACATAATATTATGAACATTCTCTCCCTAACCCTCCCCCCTCTCTCTCTCTCTCTCTCTCCTTCTCGCTCTCTCGCTATCTGTCTATCTCTTCATCTTCATTTTTTATCAATTAGACCTACATTCCTGCAACAGACCATTATAGTGTTAAGATTAATCTGGTGATTGTTAAGGGCTGGTTAGGTTTGTATTCGTAGTTCATGCAATTTAATATTTCATTTTTATAAACAGCAGGTTGATTCTGTAATTGTTTTATTGTCTTTGGGGGAATACGTCCTACATGCGCTGGTTTTTTTTTTTTTTTTTTTGGTTTTTTTTTTGTTAATTTCCATCTGAAAAGATGGCTGGATAGCCCATATTCAGCTACGTTAAGCTGGTCTTCCATGGGGTCAAGTTGGATATGAGGTTGATGTTTTTTTCTTTTAGCATTCCTCCCCATTTCAAGCGTTTTCATTGTTTTTAAGTGTTTTTGTCGCTTTTCTTTTCATGTTTCTTGTTAATGGCATCCTTGTAGATTGCGATTACTGTACTTTGTAATGTCAATGCCTGCATTTATCTTCTTAATAAGCGTTCTTATACGTTTTCTTGGATATGTAATTTACTTGAATCACGTGAATGAATGAATGAATGAATTAATGAATGAATGAATAAGACATTTATATGATCTCAATTATGATTGTTGCCTAATGATGATACAGTTCCATTTGGCTGCCTTTTGAAATCCTTCTGATATCAAAATACGAACCTGACGCATCATTAGCACTGTTTCTCACTATTGGATGATTTAAGTGTAAGTGGCCTGGATTTTGATATGGATATTGTGCAAACGTGAACATGATGAACATAGGAAAAGAAAAAGTGGTTAAATGATATCAGCGAGATGAATGGTCTTGGAAAGACAACTTTAGTTGACAAGACTCTTAATTGCTTAAATTCGTTTTAGTCACTGAACACGAAAATCTGAGTGTAAGTAGATTTTTTGTCTTTACTACTGTAGAGTACAGGGTTTGGGAACACTAAGATATAGGACATTTTGATGTTTTTGATTATATCACCGCACAAAGTGGCAATCGACACTGTTAGTACAGTGGACTCCCGTTATAACGAAGTCTTCGGGATTGGCAGTTTTCTTTCGTTACATCGAAATTTCGTCATAACCGAATAAATAAACAACAAAAAACAAGAATTGAATAATGTTGCGGTCTTAATCTTTGCTTCGTTGTAACCGGACTTTCGTTATAACCGTGGTCATTATAATGGGAATGCACTATACCTTGAACTGATATAAGTTATCGTATGACTGATTGCTCGATTCCCCATTTGCCTGGTCTTTATTTTTTTTTCTTGTAATTGGCTAAGGCATATTTTTGATGGCTTTAACCCCATAATGGTTTTCTGAGATTTTAGCTAGAATCATCTATAGGCCTGATCATTCTTGCATGACGAAATCATCCATTGAATCGATCAAAAAGGGCACATTGCACTATACTTCCTAATTCATGTGATATGTTTATAGTGTCAAATTGTACTTTTTGTCTATCAAATTCATATGCACTCACACGCACACACACACACGCACAAATAATTATATATATATCATATGTATGTATATGTATAAAAGATGATGAAGTACGATAAAAATGCATTTTATTCCAACAGTGCTATTTATTCAGATCAAATTTTCGACAGGTACACACGTCTTTTTCATGGTCAATACGAACAATGCCGTTCATGTCGACACAAACGCAGCCCATAGTGTGGTGTAAGATCAGTATTATGTTCGTGTTTGACGGAGAGGATGTTTTACCATTTATGAATCATTTTTAGTTATCATTTTTTACCTGATAATGAGTGGTGACAACCCAACTTCCCGTTTTCCCCGCTCTTTGTCAAAATGAATGATGCGACGGGCGGAATAACAACAAACAGACCAATAATTATAATCATCCTTCACCAGCCAGAACTGACACAGAATCCCTGGGTCTATACTCTTTGTGACCGTGGGCGATGCGAAGAGAATCTAATCCACAACCTTTGTAAAGCTGATTTTATGATGATGGGTTCGGTAATTAGTGGATCAAACTCTCATCGGGTCGCATGCAATGAATTATAACGCTTCTTATTTCACGCCGACTTTTCGCTATTAGACTTCATGGTCACACAACCGGGATTTCCCACTCTGGTGCTCACGATTCGTGGACACCCTGCGCAGATGATGCTAATTCAATGATTAAACTTTAGCTTTTCATCCGAGCGCATACTGCTCGCTCAGTCAACTGAAATCCGCCGGTTTATTGTACCGATGAAATCATCTGACGGACGCTGAAATTAGCTGTATCAGTTTTACTGTCATTATTATTGCTTTAACACGGCGACATTGAACGTTTTCCCTTGCCTGTTGAGGGATCGGAATGGCTGATGACTGAGTTTGGATATTAATACCGCATATTACGGAATACCTGATTATCAAATATGTTGGTAAGTAACCGTTATTTCACTATTTCAACAAACTGATTTATTAACAGTATATCTTCAAATCAAACATGTGGCAGTAGTTCCAAGAAAAGAAAATGAAGTAGAGCGAGTTATTGAAATTAAAAACAAGACACGAATTGCTGAAGGCATAAAAGGAACTCAAAGATAAAATTACCTGATATTATTTTAGAGCTAAAATGCATCAATGCTTTACCGTCGACTGTTTTGTTAATTTTTCACAGTCACATTGTTCTTTACCGAATTATAACTATGATATAGCAGCATTTTTGCCTCGAATCTTCCTTCTCTAACAATATCACAACTGCCAAGTGAAAAATCTTTTTTGTTATTGTTCCTTTGATTGTGTTTGTTTTTGATGGTGTATCTGAAATCAGTGTTTTAGCTTCCCGCTGGTCCTTTAAAAGAGATTTTCTGCTTTTTCTCATAATTGTAAACTGTGTTTTAGTCATTTACTTCCT
Source organism: Diadema setosum (assembly GCF_964275005.1). NCBI lineage: Eukaryota > Metazoa > Echinodermata > Echinoidea > Diadematoida > Diadematidae > Diadema > Diadema setosum. Next base: position 19,726,057 of record NC_092696.1, on the reverse strand, counting down.
ATATCCACTCTTCTTCTCCCTCGCTCCTGCCGTCCTCTTCATCTCTCTTTATCTCTCTCTCTCTTTCTCTTTCTTATTTTACTCGCCTACTTTCTCAGATTATTTTACTCATCACATTCCATCTTCATTCTCCCACGTGCTTTTACTTTCGCTGGATTTGCTCCTAACTCTACTCTTCTCATTCTTAACACGTCTATGAAACTCCTTTTTTTCTTTCTTGCACCTCAGTGGCGTTATTTTGAACTTTTCTTAGTACGAACTAAGAATCTCCTATTTTGTATTTCTTAAAGACAAACGTAACAACTGCAGTAAAAAAAAAAAAAAAAAAAAAAAAAAAGGAAAAAAAAAAAACTTAACTTTTGGATACCGAACGATCGAGATCCGCTGGAGGAAGAGACTACTAGCGGTTATGACGTCACCTGTGGACAACAATATAAAGAAAGTACAAAGGGAATTCCACAAAAATTCATTTTTCATGAAAATTGCACATTCCATCAACTTGATACTGACATAGTTAAGGGTAGCAATTATTATTCCTGATTTCTGAAAGCGGTTAGTCAAGTGCTCTTTCATTATGCTAAAAAAAGGGAATTTTAGTGGAATTCCCTTTATATTTTCTTTATATTATTGTCCACACACGACGCCATAGTCTTTAGGCGTCTCTTCATCCAGCGGTTCCAACACCAAAACTTTAAAAATTCATAACTTTTGCATCGATTGTCCCATTTTCCTCAAACTTTCAACGATGTCTTCTACAATGTTGCTGCTTTTACTCAATCCATGCACATTCCTCTTTGGGTTTTGGTTTCCTGTAATCACGTAATGCGACAAAACGCAGGACTGGTAATGAAACACCAAGAAGGACTAGGATCTCGATCTGTCGGTTTTACATGAGCAACCTGACATTGGTATGATTTCAAATAGTACAGTGTGTAAGTGCCTGCGTGAATTTTACCTCGCAAAAAAACATTGAAAGTGTACACCATTGATCTGGCAACTATTGATGAGTTTTGACCTGTTCTGCAGCTGTGGGTTGTTGGGTTTTGTTCAACTAGCTCTCTCTCTCTCTCTCTCTCTCTCTCTATTACATATATGTATATATATATATTACATCTATTTTTATAACTCACACATGTATGATTTTTCGATTAATCATGACACTACGCAACACAACTACACTTGTATACATCAAACTCGAAATGTACGGGAATAACTACTGAAACACTTTACACATTGAAAATTTCGATAATGGTGAAAGAGTTTATATACAAATACACACACACACACACACGCACACACAAACAAACATACACACACATCCTTTCCTGTTCTCGGCTGAATTGATTAATTCCTCCGGTGAGACACTTCGGCCGAGCGTGACCAACGTCAATTCATTTTACCTATACCCTTAATCGGAAAATTGCCTACGGGGCTTGATCTAATTGCGCTAGGCATCAAGCGTTATTCACCTGCAACTAATGTCATGAATACATTTATAGTGACTACAAGTGGAGTAGGTATTACTTTCAATTTGTAAAATTCGTCAATTGCAGCGAGCCGAGAAAAACGTTTTACCGTCCAATTTGTAATCAACTCTTTTAATGCATCAACTAAAATTGTCACTCAAATGAACACCCCACACGCCCTTGTACGGCTAGGCGCTCCAACTTTGTGACCCCCGTATTTCATTAAGAGATCTTCTGCACACATGCATACAAGTCAATAAAATTCCCCCATCCCCATCCCCCATCCCCCATCCCCCACCCCCATCCCCCATCCCCCACCCATGCACACACAGGGCGGTAAGTTGGCTCAGTCGGTAGCGCGTCTGCCTCACGATCACGCGACCCGGGTTCGAACCCGAGTCTGGACTGAGCAATGTTGTGTGTAAGCATACCGTCCCCTCTAGCAAGAGGCAAAACACTCTGTCCCTCGGATAGGACATAAAATGGAGGTCCCGTATGTGAGAGAGTAACAACTCATGCACGTAAAAGATCCCGCTTCATTCATTCATCGCAAAGAGCAGGGTGTTTAACCCGGTGAAGTGGTCCCGCAACTCACATCCAACTGGACCCCATGGAAGACCAGCTAAACGTAGCTGAATATGGGCTATCCAGCCATCTTCTCAGATGGAAATGAACAAACACACAAACAAACAAACACACACACACACACACACACACACACACACACACACACAAACAAACAAACACTGAAACACACACTGACAGACCCAAAGCGTTGTTTAATCTTACCAACGAGGTCTTACTTAGTCCGGCATGAGGCCGTTTTTTTGTTTCTTTTTTATTCATTTCACTTTGAGTGTGTGTGTGTGTGTGTGTGTGTGTGTGTGTGTGTGTGTTGTTATATCTAATAACCCATGACATGTGGTAATAATGACTTCCGTATTTACCTTTCATTTGCTACAATAATATTTTTGGCATTAGGACCTTCTTGTAAATTTTCTGAAAACAATCATTGCTGTAGATCACCAAAAGGTGACCCATACATCCGTAAAACAAGCAAAGAAATGACAAACAGATATAGGCCTTTCACAATGTATTTCTTTTAAAATAGAATTACTAACGCTTTATCTGATAAATGACAGAAAAAAACCACTATATCACATCAATCTCATACGCAAAGACACGAGTACAGAATATGAAATATGCGCTACTTCTATATTAAACTCCACCACAGACAAGAAAATACAAAAATGTTTATTTAGTAATTGTGTTCAATTATCTTTAGTACACTCATTAGATAGATATAATGCATTTTATCAAACAGTCCACGTTTGTTCTTTTGATTTGCTGCTTTAAGCAACTGTGCAGCAGCCGTGTTTCTCCTTTTTCTAGTTTGGCGTGTTTTTCTTTTAGCCGATGTCATTCTTATGACGTCATCGGGTGAACAGAAGAATCTGATGAAGGTCCATTAGCTGATTGGATATCCATGATTAGATTGAGGAATACCCTTCGAGTCTAACCGTGAAAACTGCGATATCAAGATATTGTATTTGCACATCTCTTTAGCAACAGACAATTTTGTTGTTTGAAGACCGGACACAACGCTATTACCGATAACCTAAAAAGGCGAAAAAAAAAAACCCTCTGTGGTCATGACCTTGAGTTTGCACTTATAACCTTATGCATCAACGCGTATACAGATAAGCAATCGAGGATATTACTCTGATTATAATAAACAAGATCCAATGCATGCAGAATCACGCAAAGTGCTATGCCGAGTTCGTTATAATTCACAGTGACGTACGAAGTTTTTGAATTGAATTGAAGTCATTTCAATATTTCCTAATGTCCTAATATAACCCAATAAAACACGATGCACACAGAGCATGTAGGTGCTTGAAAGATAACGGGTAATGTGAAATGCTTATTGATTCATATCATAATTACTATAGAAATAAACAGTTGTAAAGCGTGCGAATATTATTTTAACCTTTTAGCGTTGACATTGCTTCAAATATAACATAAATTATGCATTGGAAAAGAATCAACTTGATGAAATAAATTTTACGATTTATTCGTAAGAAAACGGGTATTGATTCTATAAATGATGCCAATGGATTCATATCCGTTCAATATAGCATTTGCAGGGAAAAGTACAACTCGAAGGGATAAATCTTAGCATTTATTTCGAGAGAGACCTATTGAAAAAGCTTACTGCTTTAATAACGTGGGTCCCTCAGGACCATGTGAGAGAGAGAGAGAGAGAGAGAGAGAGAAAGAGAGAATTATAAGAGACATTGAAAGGAAAAAGTACAAACGAAAGGCTCAACTGATTGACAAATTGCCCTATACATTGACGTAAACAAGCAATAAATTGATCAGCGTTTCAGGATTAGAACCAGCACTCTCTGGTATAAAGGATTAGAACCAGCGATTGCTGGATCAGGACTTGCTGTCGGGCGGAAGCTCGCTGGTCTAGTGGAGATGACGCCTGTCCGGAGATCAGGAGATCGGAGGTTCGAATCCTACAACGCATATTTCTTTTATCATGAGTACTACTAAAGTTTCGATCTATTTATAGTGCATATCTAAGTCGAGGTAGGACACTTTGTCAATCAGTTGCATTAAAGAAAAAGCACCTCGACGGAAGAATTTCATGAATTTTAATAAATTTAAGGCCTTCATGGAACGAATTACACTTAATGACACAGGTCACACACAAATGAAGACATACAGGGCTTACATGTTAAACGATTGATTGTGTAAGAGATCAGTCATTCAAGATCCCATTGAATTTTGGGTGTTCTCAGCGTTCATTTTCATTTTTTTTTTTTTTTTTTTGATGTTCAAGGTTTGAGATGTAGAATTTGGAGTTAATTCTGTTTTAAATGTAACACACTATTGTATCTTAAAACAAACGGAATCAGAAGTGCATCTGGTAGGGCATACATTGCATACAAAAAGTGCACATAGATCGAGGGGGCTTTTTGCTATAACTAGTGTGTGCGCTTTTATTGATGTACCCGTATATTGGACGATAAATCCAAATACTAAATTATCCCTCAAGCAGATCTATTTCATTTCGGCCGAATGATGCCCTCGGCGATACAAAATGGGACTCATGATAATTCTATGTTATACAAATAATGAATGTCTGTGAGTGCAATGGACAGCATATTTCATGAGGTAAAAGATGAAATGATCAATTCAACGAGTATCTAATATACTTTTGTTTTTGTTTAAAAAGACAATCAGTATTCATGCACTCTTTCAAAAAAATGACTCGAAACAAATGACACTAATTTGATGCTAAAACATAATCGCTTTTTTAAGAGAGTGAAAACGCTCTCCTTAATCAAATTCGCACTTCAAACACATACATTGCAATGTTGTACGAAAATTAATTGTAATTCTGTCAGATACACGGTCACCCTTTATTATCCGAGCCGAATTTGCCCAAAGTGCATTCATTTTTCCCCCCGTTGCATCTTCATTTGAAAAAAAAATGATAATCATGAACGACATGCATAATACGAGGCGAAATACAGTAATAACAACAATCATTACATTTTTTCATTGATATTTCTCTTGCAACTGGCGGTGAATGATCAATGTGCTACTGTCACTGACTGGATCATTATGACGATGTACAATAGTGCGGTTGAAAATTAAATTGCGTTATGTTACGGTTTATATGCAGTGTACATTCATATCTAATAATGAACAAGTTCCATTTCTTGTTTTGTTTTGCTAACACGCATCCCAAAACTTCATTATAACGTAGATGGTAAAAAAAAAGTAAGATAACCGAGATCCCATTCATACAGAAGCAAGGCAATCCCCGTAATATTGGAATAAGCAGAATTAGATCCCGTATTCAACGAAATAACTGTTGAGTGTACAGCTGCAATATTGGGTCTTCTGCTTCAGAACGCTGGCAGCCTTTAATCTCCTGTTTGTTTGTTTGTTTGTTTGTTTGTTTGTTTGTTTTTGTATACACGCATAGAACAGAATACATCATGACCAATTACTTTTTTTTTTTGAATAGTAAGTGCTCTTTTCAGTAATCCCATTTTCTATCATGCTTTTCTATTACGTCTTTTCAACAGTTCCCAATCTTTGAAGTAGTATTTTTCTGGACCATCGGAGGTATTCACGGTAAGTCCAGTTATTTCATCTGGCGATTACTAGGTCAAGGTTCTGGTTGTAATTGCCAGATCGTTAGGAAAAAGTGACAGAATGTGACAGAGATATTATGTTATAAAGTGAAACACTTTAAAAGGTTTAATTCCAGGGCAACGCTATAGTACAGTAGGTTAGAACATAAAATTATACATACATACACACAAAACAAACAAATTATAAGTATGTATGTTGGTTTGCTTGTTTTCATTAGAATGCTTGTGAAACGGAATTAGCCGGTTAGCCGTTGTGCTTTAGTGATTCTCTGGTATTGTATAATGTGTGTGTGTGTGTGTGTGTGTGTGTGTGTGTGAATATTATGCACATACAATGTAGCATTAACATGAATATAAAGCTTGAAATTATTTTTGATTCATCGTCCAGTGATTAAGTCTGAATGCATGGAGTAAGATTATTAATAAAATCCTATGAAGAGGCGACGTCAACTTTTCTTATGGTTATAATTTTTGCTGTCGTTTCTCACTTTACGTGCGTGCGTGCGTGGGCGCGCGTGTGTGTCTTCTGTCTTGATCTTAAATTTCTCCCTCCTATGACCCATGTATGACCCATGGTCAACATGGTCAACGTCCCAGACGTTAAAAGGGTCACTGAAAATCGATACTTGATCGGAGACATTCGATTAGCATACTTTATGGAAAAAAAAAAGACAAAGAGAGAGCGATATTTGACTTTCAACAAAATGCTCAAAGTTCAAAGTTACGGAATAGTTTGAATTATGATGTTTCTCCAAAACGGTGTTTATTACTCAAAGGGCGCTTGCGTAATCAATATGGTTACAGTGTCATGTAAAGTTCAATGCCGAAAAAAAAAAAAAAAAAAAACAGAGGATAAACTTCTGGCGGTTTTCTTTGGCCTTTGAGATTACAAATCACACGAATCTTTCATGATTCTTGGTTTTACACTATGGTATCGGAGTCCAAAAATTCTACATGTATTACATGCTCACTTGTTAGTCCGATGCTCGCCTATTACCTCGCCTGTACCTCCTTGTTCCGAGTACATGCCAAGAAAAAAAAATATGTTAAACATTTTCACTCTAACATATCTCATGACAGGATCGATTGTAATACCAGATGTCTGTCCCGGGATGTCGAAGATCATTTGTCCGAGTCAATACCACAAGCCCAGCGGGAAGCACTTCCAACTTCTCCCGAAGCGCGTACCGGCGGGGCACCGTGTAAGACAGCTGCCAGAAGAAGAGCAAAGCGGTCAGATGATGTACTGCGCGAGACCTGGTGAGCTTTGACTTTAGAACCCACCACGCCCCATCCAAACCATCCTATCCCAAATAACCAACGCTAATGGCATGACATTGAGCCAACCCTGACAGATGTATAAGTCCACATAGCTGATTTAGATAATAGACCTTGAGGATTTAGTCTCCTACTCGGAAAAGCTGGCGCCAGGAAATCATGCAGATAATGGGACATCTCAAGAATAAATTAATCTTTCCCCATACAGTGTCCAGTTTCTTTATAAAAGCTTAAAACGTACAAGTGTTCATTTCCATAGCATCTCACTTACTGAGATGCTACGGAAAAAAAAAAAAAACTGTTGCAAATACAACTGTACAGTCATGAACATGTATCGTTATATTTTAGAATGAATAAAAGTGTTTGATTTGATTTAAAAAAAAAAATATTTCGTAACAAATCTTCTTCTTCTTTTTTTTTGGTACCTTTACTTTATGCTTCCTGTGTCGTAACCAACGTCTTTCAGCCTGTCTGAACACACCCTGCCGAAATAACGGAACGTGCATTGAGACGATCGATGGGTATGACTGCCAGTGTGAGGTCGGATTCATTGGGAAGAATTGCAATTCAAGTAAAAAGATATATCATTTGATTTTTAGTTCGGATGTGCTCTTATATGTCTCATTGGCCCGAATTCACGAAGGTGGTACAAATGAAGTAATGGTTTAAACCATGGACAAAAACCATGGAGCGCCAAGTGTCGCAGGGAATATTTCGTTACGACATTGGTCATTTCGTCGACAAAATGACCGTTTCGTTAACGAAAATATCATTTCGTGGACGAAATGTTCATTTAGTTACAAAATGTTGTCATTTCGTTACAAAAAAAAAATCATTTCATCGACAAAATGACTGATTTCGTAACGAAATATTCCGTGCGACACTTGGCGCTCCATGGTTTTGTCCATGGTTTAATCCATGGTTTCATTTGTACCACCTTCGTGAATTCGGGCCATTATGTTCTATGCTCTTTCTGACCCTCCCCCCCCCCATCTCTCTCTCTTTCTCCGTATACACTTATATTCAATAATCATGTGTGTGTGCGTGTGGTGTGCGTGTACATGTCTAATAGTTTATTAGGCCTACACAAATACGAATATTATTATCCTATAGTGTGCTGGCAATATGGAAAGCGTGGGTTATGTAATGGTATTCATTCATTACTCATGACCTTATCATTTTCATCTGATCATATTTCAGCTTATGTTTATACTTTCACTGTTCATGTGACAGTCTTTGACGTGACACACATTTCTTTATGTATTCTCATGTATACAGATGTTGATGAATGCAAAAGCCAGCCTTGCCAAAACGGTGCGACGTGTATGGACGCAGTGAATCGATATATCTGCGCATGCGTGCGTGGATATGAAGGCACCCACTGTGAAACAGGTAAACAGATTAAAACAAACAAAAGTTACAGAAACAGCAACACACAAGCAGTGATGCAAGTCAAAGACAACTCTCTCTTTGGACTTTTTCTTTTAAACCAATATCTATACCTGTGTAGGCCTACTGTTTGTGTGAAGTGAGGATACAGGTGTGGCTGTGTTTTAATATCCATGAGCCGTTAATGTACCTGGCCTTGTATCATTTACGGTAATAATGATTTTCTAATTCCAACTTCCTGCCAATCTTCAACCAAGGGCGTTCATTTTGTAACCAATGTTTTGCTGGTAGCCAGAATTACGTGATTGAAGTCCTTCCCCAGGGCCTGCAGGTGCGTTGTGTTTGCACGAGTCAGAGATGGGTGAATTCATTTTGTTGCATCCAATCTAGAGGTCAGAGAACGTTCTAAATATAACCATAGCATGGCATTTGCAAATTCGATGGTTAGCCCACATTATGAATTCACCATTTGGTGTCTCAACTCCGACATGCTATTTTTTTTTTCTACCGTTCAGTTTAGTTCAGTTCCGTTCATTCATTTTCCATCCGACATCCAACAAAGGTTCAACAAAATAAAAAGTATGCATTACACCATCACATTATGTGATCGCAATGTGAATGTGAATATGTCAATAAACAACATCATTATAAACAGTAAGCATTAAGTACAAGTTCAGACTAACATTACGACGTTACAACCTGATGCAGCCGTGGGTACTGCAACAAACTGAATGAATGAAAGTGTCATTTTTAAGGGTCTTTGAGCTTGATTTGTATTGTTTGTATACTATGTCAGGGCAGAAAAGGTATTTTGTGTTAAACCTATAATTCCTGCTGATGATCTCATATCGTGTGGTAGGAAAGGATGTAATTTGACGTTTATGCCCTGGAATGCCTACACGCTTAAGATCATTATGATTCTTGAATGCAAATATTAAGTTTAAATGTTACGACTCTCATTTTCTCTGTAAAAATGCTAACGTCAGTCGTTAGATCTGCATATTTAAATCACAAGGTATTTAGGTCAAATTAGGTGCCAATTGTTTCTTTTTCATAGTCTACCGACGCTTAAATTAAGAAAACGAGCAAATCCTCCCCCTCTCCCTTTATCTATTAATTTATCTATCTATCTTTTGCTTTTTTAAGTGAGAGATAGAGAGAGAGAGAGAGAGAGAGAGATAATGATGGGGCGGAGTTCAGTGGGCGCAGAAAATAGGTGAAATTGGAAATCATAAATGTCTGCTACATGTACTGGTCATCAAGAACTTCCAGAATATATTATCTGAATAGGCCCTACACGTATATTGACTTTATATTCTCCTCAGTGATGGTTTGCGGTGATTCCTTTTCTATGTCCAGTATCCGTTTTGCCAATGCACTTGCTTCCACATACATCGTTTTGTATAGTCATATTTTAAAATAGGTTTTCAGGTCAATTTAATATTTTGGTCATTCAAATTCCTATAACGTGCATTCAAATTCACATAGCGCACGCACGCTGAAATATTCGGGTGAATTCGAATGACCGGATTTTGAATTTGATTGCTGATTCAGTTCTGCGAGCGTGGAATGCGTGAAATCGAATGCTCGGAATAGGAACTTGAATGTCAAAAGTATGAAATTGACTGGGAAAACCTATATATCGTGTGATATTTTCCCATTATTATACGACTCCCACCTTTAATATTACCGTCTTTTATTTTACAAAGTCCATGGATGTTGCGTCACTGTTATTTTTTTTTTTTAAAGCAATGTTTTGACATGGTGTGAATTGTGTAGGGTCGCCAGTTTTTGACATGGCATGGGAGACGCTGGCTTAGGACACTAAGTCTGCACCACGATTTTTTTTCAAGTTTTAGTTTTGTATCTTTTGATGAAATGCTAAATGAATGATGATGATAATCAGTATAATGATTATGACGTCAAAATTTAGTAATTGTTTTGTAAGATTTGTAAGATTTGTAAGATTTTATTGACTCTATCGACCCCCTCTCGGGGTATGAGAGTACAAACATATTTACCATATATGAATACAAAAGTATAAGTGATAATGTACATGTACATGTGAAAATAACAGATATGAAATTAATAAACATGTTTACAAAACATAGGTTAGGGAAGTCCATTTGAATTGAGTTACACATCACCTTAAAGCTTAGAATCTACTCTTTCAGAATCTGCCCTTAAATAAACATTCATGTCTGGCCACGTTTTGTTGGTTTTTGTGATGCAGGGTCACATATACTACAATGCAATTCATCCGTCAGGCTTGTATGTATGCAGATATTCCTATGTGTACGCCCATATAATGCAAACAAGAAGAATTTCCTAAATGGACAATAAATGAATCTGAATCTGAATCTGAATCATTACGGGTAATCTATTTGTAGATCGACATCTGAATTTACTTAATGTGATATATATACTCTTTCTTACGCGTGACCTGTAAATACTTCCCAAACATCAAATTATCCCTAAACATTCTATAATTTGTACAAATTCTATTTGACCATGTGGCTGCTCTCCACTCTTGACTAAACATATCTAAAAGTTTAACTTTTGAAGTGTGTGAAATCCATGCAGCACTAAATCCACCCCCTTGTCCTAACCACACATTCCCCAGCCCTGCATAATCAAAAATATTTGCGATGAATAATAACCATTGTGATTTTGACTGGGAATGTATGTCTCCTTGTAAATGCAGAAAAAGATTGAAAATTGTACACGAGTGTTTGGTTTCTTTTCCCTTAACTAATCTCAACCAGAATCCAATCATTCGACATTTAATATGGTTCAAAATTACTCCACGTCCAGTTTCACCTAAACCATACAATCAGGAGTACATTTCATCACAAGCAAAACTTTTCTGAAGAATTTCCTGTGGAAAACTTCAATTTTGGACTATGCACTCATAACCCCAGACTTCACAACCATAGAGTCAAACATGTAAAACAAGATGATCAAATAGATAGCACTTAGTGTCCACAGAGAGCTGTAACTTTTTAGCCTTGACCAACACGCTATAAAGTGCGTTTCTAGCTTGTGTGACTTGTTTAGAAATTGCCTTTTTAAAACTACCATTATAATTAAATTCAACTCCAAGGTACACAAAGTCATCTACAACCTCAAGTGGATCATCAGCATGAACAAAATCAGGAATTCTTCTGGCCTTCCCACGGGAGAAGATAGCAATTTTAGTCTTGCTAGCATTAACAGTCAAGCGCCATGTCTGACAATAACTATCCACAGCATCAAGAACATTTTGCAACTCCTCCGGAGTTTCTGCTAAAATTATTGTATCATCTGCATAGAGTAAACAAGAAAACTCTAAAGCTTTTTTGACATTATCAGAATCCAGGCGGTCAGAAATCTCACCTTCCAAATATTTCAGTCCACCATATGATTTTCTAATGTTTTCTTGAAAACCATTCAGATAAATGGCAAATAAAAGCGGGGAAAGGTTTTCACCCTGTCGCACACCAGTGTTACAAGTAAAAAAACTCTGACATCTCCCCCCTGACCGCCACACATGATTTAGCACTTTCATGAATGTTCTTAATAACAGTACACATTTTGCCCCCAAGTCCCATCTTCAACATTTTGTACCATAAAGATGATTTATCAATTAGATCAAATGCTTTCTTGTAATCAATAAATGCACAGTATAAGCGTTTTTTTATTTTTGCAGGTAAACATCAATTATTGTCTTCAAGACAAAAATATTATCAATTGTAGGATAATTAGAATGAAAGCAAGCCCATTCTTCACCTAGCATATTAGCAGCTTCGAAAAACTCTGAGATTCGTTGATTTAAAATTGAAGTAAAAAGTTTTATTAGACAACTAAGAAGAGTTATTCTTCTATTATTATCAGGATTTGTGTCTATACCCTTATTCTTAAAAATAGGAATGATAATCCCTATGCACCATTCAGTTGGAACAATACCACTGTCCAGTACCACAATAAAGAACTTTACCAACACATGAAGCATCTCTACCGGACAATTCTTAAGGAATTCATTTCTTATAAAATCTTTTCTACAGGCTTTTGAATTTTTAAGTTTCTTAGTCATTAGTGCTACTTCTTCCAATGTGACTTTGGCATCCAAGGAACCATCTGCCTCAAAAAATTCTGAAGTACTATTTTCCAGGCCTGTGGGCTTGTCATCTTGGCTATTACCTAAACGACTAAAATAATTAACAAAATCCCCTAATGAAACATTTCCTATTTTCTTTACCTTGCGTTCATCATTACTGTTGAGTAATTGCCATTATTCTTTCGGATTGGATGCCTGTAAAGAACGGAGCGATTTATTTAAATCTCTATGAAATGTCCTTTCCTGTAGATTCATAATGATCCAATAGACAAGTAGCTCCTGAACTGCCTAGAAATGTATGCTTCCTCTTTCATCGAATTTTAACATTCAAATACTCCTGCCGGGCAGCTCTGCATTCTGCATCAAACCAAGGCGGACGGTTGTTTTTATCCTTATTGACAGTCTCATTTGTGTTTACATTATGGTGAAATTGTCTCCACTTACAAGTGCCAACATCTTGTGCAACATTGATGAACATATCGCATAACTGTGAGTAACAAAAATCAATACTATCTTGATTTGCATTCCCATCTAAACATTCCACATTTTCACACATTAGCTCAGCCGAGTCTTGATTTTCTGTTTAAATGTTGCAGCGCTGTCACTGTTCCACTAGAATGTCAAATAACGTTGACTTTCTTTAGGCTGTGAATCTAAATCGGCATTTACGGCAGTGTTTTGAGAATTGTTAAAAACAGTGTCGACATCAGCAGATTTAGAATTTTGCCATTGCAAGGTCACACTGACAGGACATTTGACATCTGACAAACATTTATCAAATACATCAATACTAAAATGTGTAATGCTAGAAAATAACTAGCGAGATACAATAACATAATTTATAGTGCTACAACCACCATTTTTGTTGAAGCATGTGTATTTTCCGACAGATTGATCTTCCCCTATCCTTCCATTAACAATCCTGAGATCAAGACTTTGGCACACATCAATAACAGACTTTCCATTACTATTTACATGGTGTAATAGCGCCACCTTGTGTCAGAAGTATGAACGTGTTCAGCAATAAACCACAATACAGTGCAGTCTATAACCCGGCACCAAGGTGTACACTCGTAGTGTAAATCCGAGTGAAGATATTACAAATATGGCGACGAGGATGGGATGAGCGGAATCCCAAGCTTGTTTTTCGAGTAGATTATGATGTCTACCGTCCCACTGAGATGTTTTTGAGGACTATTAGTGGAGTTTAAGCTTAAATTTCCGACTGATTATTTTGGATTCAACACGTACCGTTGGTGAGACTGTCAAGAATAGGAATCCAAGATGGCGGCGCCCAGTGGCTACATTGGACGACTGGGTGAGTTCCAACAAAGTCGTGAGACTTTTAGTGCCTATGTGGAACGTTTGGAGTTATTTTTTGCCGCAAACAATATAGTAGAGATAGATGCTACTGATGAAGAGTCTGTGCGTAAAAACTGTGAAATCCAGACCAAAATGAGGGCAATTTTTCTCACTGAAGTTGGCCCTGCAGTGTATGAAACTGTCAAAAATCTCCTGGCACCGGGAAAGCCAAAAGACACATCACTCCAAGTGATACTGAATAAACTAAGGGATCATTTTGACCCTAAACCGCTGGAGATTGCGGAAAGCTACCGTTTTGGCACTAGATGTCAACTGCCAGAAGAGGACATCGCGAATTTCGTGGTGGCATTGAAGAAATTATCAATCCACTGTAATTTTGGAGATTTCCAAGATCGTGCTTTGAGAGATCGGTTTGTGTGCGGTCTTCGGAGTGAGAGGATACGCAGCAAGTTGATGACAATGTCCAATCTTACTTTTGATGTGGCATGTAGCACTGCAATCCAGATGGACTTGGCTGAAAAAGGGTCTAAGGCAGTGCGCCCGTCAGCCTCAGCGCAGCACCAGTCATCAGGGGAAGTTCACAAGATGTACCATCCCGCCCAAAAGACAAATAAAGCGAAGTCACCCAAGTCAAGCACAGGGACAAGTAACCATGGTAACAGGACAGGGAAGCCTTGTTACCGATGCTCAGGACAGCACTCGCCAATGAACTGCCCATTTAAGAATGCAGAGTGCTATTCGTGCAAGAAGAAAGGGCATATCGCCAGCGCTTGTCGAAACAAAAACAAGCCTACTTCAAAGCAGACCAGATCTTCAGGATCCACAAGCGGACATCGTCAATCACTACATACCCTCGAGCAGGAACCTACCACTGAGGAGGACGAACTTGCTATGTACACGATATCTAGTAATTCAACAGCTACCGGTAAACCAGCCAGAGCACAAAACGGATCATTTTCAGTTTGTGTGGAGCTAGGAGGAGCCCCTGTAACAATGGAAATCGATACCGGAGCATCAGTGAGTGTGATACCAGAAGCAGTGTACATGGAAAAGCTGAAGCAGATTCCTTTAGACGCGAAGCGAATCGAGTTGCGCAGCTACTCTGGAGAGAAAATCCCAGTGTTGGGTAGCGTTCAGGTCCCAGTCACATATAAGGGGCAACAAGCAGATTTGCCGTTGGTGGTCGTCAAGGGAGATAAGCCAGCATTGTTGGGTAGAAATTGGCTACAAACCTTGAAGCTCAACTGGAGTGACATCTTCCATGTTCGCGTAAACTTCAAGTGTGCGGAGGACGTGATCAAACAGCATCCTAAAGTGTTCAGCGCCCAAGGAGAACAAATCACAGGTCACAAGGCGAAAGTTCGTGTGAAGCCGGACGCTAGTCCCGTACATTGTAAAGCTCGTGCTGTGCCGTATGCACTCAAAGAAAAAGTAGAAAAAGAACTGAAAAGACTTGAGTCTGAAAACATTATCAGCAAGGTAGACAATAGTGAATGGGCAACACCCATTGTAGTAGTACCTAAGTCAGACGGAAGTGTCAGAATCTGTGGTGATTATAAGGTCACCATAAACCAGGTACTGGAAGGTAACATGCCAGACACACTACCCACTGCAGAAGATCTGTTTAGTACCCTCACAGGCGGGCAGGTCTTTACCAAAATGGACTTGACAAATGCCTATTTACAGTTAGGTGTAGATGATGAATCAAAGTCTAAACTGACAATCAATACACATTTGGGTCTATTTGAATTTAATAGGCTTCCTTTTGGCATATCCACAGCTCCTGGAATTTTCCAAGGGGTCATGACAGAAATCCTTGAAGGGATTGAGGGTGTGGTATGTTACCTCGATGATATCTTGGTCTCAGCTCCAGATAAGAGCACACATGATGAGAAACTGCTAGAGGTACTGAAACGCCTCGAGAAACACAATGTTCGTGTCAAACCACAGAAGTGTGAGTTTTTCAAGGACTCAGTAGAGTACTTAGGACACAGAGTTGACAAGGATGGCTTACACCCCATGAAGTGTAAGGTGGATGCCATCAAGAACGCGCCCACCCCCAGGAACATCTCTGAGCTCAGATCATTTTTGGGACTCGTGCAGTACTATGGGAAGTTCATGCAAAATTTGGCTACCATATTGCACCCTCTAAATGAGCTCCTGAAGAATGATGTACCCTGGAGGTGGACACGTGAGTGTGAAGAAGCGTTCAAACTGTGCAAATCTCAGTTGGCAGAGAGTACCATGCTTGTACACTATGATGTAAACAAACCAGTGAAGTTGCAGTGTGATGCCTCACCATATGGTGTAGGGGCTGTGATTTCACATGTGTTAGAAAATGGGGAAGAGAGACCCATAGCCTTCGCATCCCGAACACTCAGTACCAGTGAAAGAAACTATGCGCAGATTGAGCGTGAAGCGCTTGCTTTGATTTTTGGTGTTCGCAGGTTTCACAAATACCTCTATGGCAGACGGTTTGTAATTGAAACAGACCATAAACCATTGACAGCCATTCTAAATCCAACTGCGCATGTTCCAACACTGGCTGCAGCTAGGATGCAAAGGTGGGCCCTCATACTGTCAGCATATCAATATGACATTCAATACAGAAGGTCAGCGGAGCACGGTAACGCTGATGCAATGTCTAGGTTACCCCTGGCATCAGAAGTGACTCCAAACCCAGAGGACTTGTTCTATTTCTCCTATGTAGATGAGTTGCCAGTCACAGCAGATGACATTAGGAAGGCAACCCAAACAGACAAAGTGTTGTCAAAGGTGAAGGAGTACGTACAAAATGGATGGCCAAACCACATGTCAAACACTGAACTCAAACCATTCTTTGTACGGAGAAATGAACTCTCAATAGATCAAGGTTGTGTGATGTGGGGATCTAGGGTGATAATCCCTGAGAAGTACAGAGACAAACTGTTAGGAGATCTGCATGATCAGCACATGGGTATGTGCCTGACCAAGAGCTTGGCGAGAAGCTATTTGTGGTGGCCAGGTCTTGATAAGGACATTGAACATATGGTAGAACAGTGTAGTACGTGTCAAGTAGTAGGAAAACAACCCCCAAAGGTACCATTGCAGCCATGGAAATGGCCGAGTAGAGTGTGGCAGAGGCTACACATAGACTATGCAGAGATAGAGAAGCAAAATTTGTTGATTGTGATAGATAGTCACTCCAAGTGGGTTGAGGTGTTTCCGATGAACAAAACAACCTCAAGCAAAACAATAGACGTTTTGCGGGGATTGTTCGCATCCTATGGTTTCCCTGAAGAAATCGTGTCTGACAACGGACCCCAATTCTGTTCAGAAGACTTTACCCAGTTTTTGAAAAACAATGGTGTAAAGCACATTAGGGTACCCCCGTACCATCCAGCTTCAAACGGAGCAGCTGAGCGCACAGTGCAAATTGTGAAACGCGCGCTAGTGAAGCAAATGCTTGACCAAAATCCAAAGAAAAGACAGTTATCACTGTCACACAAACTAGCCAATTTTCTGATAACATACAGAAACACACCTCATACCACTACGGGGCAGACACCAGCAGAACTGTTCCTGAAAAGAAAACCAAACACAAGGTTCACACTGCTCAAACCAAACTTGGCTAAAACTGTAGAGGAAAAACAAGAAAAACAAAAGGAAAATCATGACAGAGGTAGAGTGAAAGAAAGATGTGTGGAGGTAAACCAAAAAGTTAAGGTGAAAAACCAGCATCAAAAGTGGGTGAAATGGTCACCAGGAAGGGTTGTGAGAAAATGTGGGCCAAGAACCTATATGGTCAAGATGTTCGGTAGTGGGAAAGTGAAAATGGTACACATTGATCACATGATGACAATGAAAATGGCTGAGTTAGGAACAGAGGAGAAACCAGATGAATCAGAAAATGTGACTATGACTGAAACACATGCACAAATGCATGAAAATGAAGTACATGAACGTACAAATGATAGTGAGGGATTGAACCAACATGTAAATGGAAGTTCAAATGTGAGTAGCAGTCAAACTGCTGGACTAGAGACTAGTGAAACAGATGTAGGTCAGAGACTGACCCCACCGCAATCAGAGGTAGGTGGGTCAGCCACGTTTGGACAAGGAAGGTATCCAGTCAGGAAAAGAAAACCTGTGGTCAAATTTGATGCATAAACAGAAATGCCAAATTTGTAGTTTATGCATTGTTTGTTTTGTTTTAATGTTATATTGCTAAATTTGCAGATGGAGTAATGCAAAATACAGCAATAACAAAAATGTAGCACTAATGCAATGAAAGTTGAACATACAGGTAATTATAGATTATACCTGAAATGTTTTTGTTAACATTCAATTTTTGTACATGCATACATGTACATTCCTGCAAACTCACAGCTGTTTACAATCTGTAGTTCAAGTTTTAAATGTTTCATGAAACTGAGTGTTTTATGTGCACCGGAAGTTGAGTTTAAAGTGGCACTGATAACATGTATAACAGACTTGAAAACTTATAAATACAAGTGTATATTGTACATGCGGGTCACAGGAGATGTACTACTTTATCAAGAAGTCACATGACAAGCATGTACTTATCATATTTTGAGGATGTATTTGATTGAGATTGAAGGCAGCACAGATTTTGATGATATTCTAAACTCATATTATAACTGGTATTACTTTGGTTATTTATTTACTGTTCTAAGGTGACATGATATTTGATTGTATAATGATAGACACATACACACATAAATGAGTGAAAATGATTATAGGACACATTTTGAACAAAAGCACAGTTGTAAACATTTTCTATGTGAAAGAAATGTTTTATTTAGAAAGGAAAAGTGATCCTTTATGGAGTTAACATTTTGATATTATGCATTGCATGGGTAACAAAGTTATATGACAAGGCAAAAAAAAAAAATGCATAAGCCTGCATTACAGTTATTTTAGCCTTTTATATATATATTATATTGTAACCACACATGTATTCACATGTATGTAAACAGAACTTTTTCATTAAGAAGGGAGGAGTTGTAATAGCGCCACCTTGTGTCAGAAGTATGAACGTGTTCAGCAATAAACCACAATACAGTGCAGTCTATAACCCGGCACCAAGGTGTACACTCGTAGTGTAAATCCGAGTGAAGATATTACACATGGACATCAGTATTATGACGAGAAGTTAAAATATCAGTAGTTATGTGCATTTTAGAGACATCATTACAAAAGCCTAATCCACTCTGATCTGTTAACACATCCTCTACATCTAAAAAATCATCAAGCAAGCCCGTCCTGGCATTAAAATCACCCAACAAACAAAAGGGTGCATCATATCTACTTTTAATATCCATAATATCCTGCACCAGATTGTCAAAAACTTCATTAGAATGGTGAATTGATCCCTCACATGGCAAGTACACTGCACCAACAATAAACTGAAAACCTAAAATTTTACTATCTACCTTGACCAATAAAATTGATTCAGAAACTGTTGCATGAATTCTTTCAGAACAATTAAAAATATGGTTATTCATCAGAATACACATACCATGAAACCCACCAAACTTTTGTTTATTGGAATATTTTGGCATACCATAACACTGAAAACTGCAAATATGAGATTGAGACAAATTTGGTATGTCTGTTTTTGTCCCTAAAAGACAGCATCATATGCTTGCAAATGTAGGTCCAAAATTCCCATATGTAGCTTACTCTGCAAACCGTTCACATTCAAACTTATAAGTGAGATCTGCAGATGAAAGAGGGCCGGATATTTCCTAGGTCGAAGTGTCGAGGAAGAGACGGTAGCGCGTCTGCCTCACGATCGCGCGGCCCTGGTTCGAACCCGAGTCTGGACTGAGCAATGTTGTGTGTAAACATACTGTCCCCTCTAGCATGAGACAAAACACTCTGTCCCTCGGATAGGACATAAAATGGAGGTCCCGTATATGAGAGAGTAATAACTCATGCACGTAAAAGATCCCGCTTCATTCATTCATCGCAAAGAGCAGGGTGTTTAACCCGGTGAAGTGGTCCCACCTCACATCCATTGGACCCCATGGAAGACCAGATTAACGTAGCTGAATATATGGGCTATCCAGCCATCTTCGCAGATGGAAATTAACAAACAACAAACAACAACAACTCCAACCGAGGCGCTTGAAGAGGCCGTCCGGGCCGTTAATGATGTGCTTCTTGCGCTTGTTGGTGACTTCTTTTTTTTTATTCTAACTTATTCTTAGCTAAAATGGTGACACCGCAATATTCATATTACTTTCAGAAATCTTGGAGTGTGCCAGCAACCCGTGTCAGCATGGAGGAACTTGTCATGAAGCCATTAACATGTATACATGTTCATGTCTGCCTAGATATGAGGGCTTACAGTGCCAAACAGGTAAGAATTTCATTTTTACCCCACTGGTGGGGACCATCCTAACAAAGGCACGTAAAAAAGAAAAAAAAAAAAACCTGGTGCAGAACAAGGCATGGATACTTCTATTTAATTCTTTAAGAGAACACCAGACCGGTAAAAAGCTAGTTGGAGAAGAACGAGTACCATTTTCGTTTTAAACACATAAGTGAAAATTTCATCAATATCGGATTAAGATATTATTAAAGTAATGAATTTATGGAGTTGAGTTTTTGTTTTCACACAAACAGTTGTTGAACAGTACATTTGGATATACAAATGGCGAGCTGATAATGTCATCAGCTTACAATATTTGCCATATAGTTAGTACATAAAATCTTAAAATTTTTGTTCATTTATGATAAAGCATAAAAACTGATTTTCGTCGTTCACTTGGAAAACATTGAGGTGATAACATCATGAGCTCCTCATTTGCATAGCTATATCAACTGTCTAAGATTTTTTATTTTTTATTTTTTGCAAAACCCCGTTAATCTTTGGATTTCATCACTTCATACATTAAGGCCCGATTTCAATTTAAAGCATCAGTGTGATTCTCTATCGGTTCCAGAGCATCACAGAATAGCGAACGTGCAACAAAACCTGTCTAAAGTCTGTTGCCGTTCTATACAATCACGATGTTATCGGCAGATATTCTGTATTGAATTCTGTTAGACATTGTTTGTTGCAGAATAGACAATAGTGAAACATCTCCGACAGTCATAAAATTTCGCAATGACACGAGGAAAAGAGTGTAGCTATCTCAAGGAAAACCAGTTAGATAATAAAATTATCATAGCGGTATTTGCAACGGTTTTGTGACTCTGTCGAAGACATGTAAAACCAGTATTTTCAACAAGTCATTTAAAACAACTAGATATTTTCAACATCATTATCTTGTATTATGAAATGTTTCTCTTTGAATCATTCAATTTTTGCGATGCTTTGAATGTGTTTTCACAATATGTTCTTTCTTCATATTTGGTATTCCTCGTTTACGTAAGACTCCTCCATGTTTCCGGAGGCACAGGTGAGATCGACCATTACTTCCCTGAGCATATTTTAGCATGTTGCATTCGGTGCTATTTCTAGCTTATCGTTCAACACCCCTGTCTCACTGTACAGATACAGACGAGTGTGCGAGCAACCCGTGTCAAAATGGCGGGTCGTGTTCTGACGAGATTAATCGGTATTCGTGCACATGTGTCCCTGGATTCCGAGGAACGCACTGTGAGATAGGTAATTACCTACAACATATTTGAGCTCCTATGTAGTTGAGCACTTCCAGAGCACTACAGTTAATATGAATATAAAATCAAAGTTCATTACAAGAAAGAACAAAATTGAGGGGAGAACAAGAACAGCCTAATAACGTTTTGTATTTTTCCGTTATGGAACTGTAACGTATCCAATGTATATAAGATATATTTAGATGTAAAACAGTAACAAGAATGTTTCTCTACAGTGCATTTACATCATTACTTCCGATCTGGTAAAAAAAAATAGATGTCATACAATCATTTTTCGACTTTTTTGCAGTGACTCTGGTAAAAAAAAAAAAAGGTTGTATCTAGGTGGGGTTTCAGGGATCTACCTTTTTGCGAGAAAGTAACAGACTTCGTCATCTGAAATATGAAAAGCATTCATTTCTAAAAGTCATTCAAAGTGTATTTGATGTAACGAAAACTGGTTCTGATATGGCTTACATATCCAAAACAAAGAGGTCCTACTAAATGGTCGGATTTAACTACCTTTTATAAGAATCGCTTCTGTTTACTTTATTATGTCTCGGCCATTTCAATACCGATTTTTATCAAATAAACGTTGAGTTCCTTCTAGAATTGTTTGCTCTTTAGCAATTCATAACTGTTTTCTAATCATCTCGCAAAAAGTTAAGATCGGAATAGCTCCATCTGAACCATAACTACGCCTTAAACACGTGTGCTTTAATCGTAAGAAAAGCACGATGAGTATTTCGGATTCGGAAAGTAAATAAGCTAATGGATCCCACATCAGATACCTATTATATTGAAAGTGAGGTAATCTGAGGGCATCTAATGGCATATTGGATAAACCGCTCTCCATCTATCACTTTCATACATACACACTTGCTGTGTTATCATGCTCCATGTCCGAATAATGCTCAAGTAATCAATATTATCCCTGCACTAACATGAAGAGAGAGAGAGGGAGAGAGCGAGCAGCAAGGGTTACACTCACTACGGTCCAAAACATATCGACCTTGCACACCCCACACACGCACAGATACACTACAATCATACAAAACACACACACACACATACACATAAATATATTATAATATTTCTTCTCTCTGTTTCCTCCTTTCTATCACTTTTTTTTTCTCTTTCAAGCACACCCAACACGACTGCGTGATTATATCTTCATACACAACGTATGAGATGGTTATAACACACTTTTATGTGCATCCTTAAAAAGAATGATTTCCTTGTATATATATAATTATATATATAATTATATATATATATATATATATACATTATATATTTTCATATTGATATGATTTTGAAGAGTTTAATCGCAGAAAGAGTTGAATTCATTCTTCTCAGTTTGAGATAATTTGAGATATTTGTGATTAAATCTGCGGTTAAATGATGACAAATTTATCAGAATATAATATAAGATTTTTTTTAACCTTACAATTTCAAAAGTATTCCTCCATTAGACATGCAAAAGTGAGATTCCATTTCAATCTAGTATTTCTGATGGCAGATATACTTCCCAATGACTGAAAGTGGCTCGATCCCTTTTTATGATCAAAATCTTCAGAACATACTATTGAAGAGTTTGTTTGCAAAAACCGATAAGTCCATATTTGTCAAATGGAGATATTTGCGATTAAAGTTCAAGAAAAATACAGAGAATGAAAAGAAAAAATTGCTTCTTTTGACCATAAGTTCAAAAACATACCTTTATATGTAGTGACCAATATATCATTCTAACGGTATTATTTTGTACTTTATGACAGACACCGTACTTCAAAATCTTCAAAAATGGACTTATCGGTTTTTGCAAACAAACTCTTTTTATATATATATATATATATATATATATATATATATATATATCTGAAGTGCTTACAACCAAAAGGCGCTAAATCAATTGAAAAATGATGGATATAGCGCTTTTTGGAAGCAAGCTCTTCGTATATATAAATATATATATAATATATATATATATATATATATATATAATATATATATATATATATATATATATATATATATATTTGTGTGTGTGTACATATCAATATCTATCGATTTATGTATATCTATCTATCTATCTATATACAAAACAGGGGCATAACATCATACACCCAATCATATAACGTTTATTTTCTTTTGTCCAATTGTTTCAATTGCGTCATTCTATTGTTTTTCCCTTCCAGATATCAACGAATGCAAGAGTTACCCTTGCTACCGCGGAGTGTGTGAAGATCGTATTAATCAATATTACTGCGACTGTACAGGAACGGGTTACGAGGGAGGAAGATGTAACACAGGTACAGTACTGCAGACACATTTGAAGATTTGTCTTTACGCCGTGTTATTAATTATTTTTTTTTTTGCATAATTTCAAAAGAATATACTATTAACAAAACAATGTAGTTTATGAAAAAAAAAAAAAAACGTATACCAAAATACCAAATACATGTAATCACCATTACAGCATCTTAAAATTGCCGACTTTTTAGAAACTGAGTAAGTACAAAATGTTTTTGTTTCGTTGGAGCATTTCTCACTTCACTAGGAAGGCTGTTCCAAAGTATTACACCATCCAAAGAAAATGCCTTTCTGCCACTTTCAGTTTTTTTTTTTCTTACGGCACAATTAAACCTCTACTTTGAGCACTTCTTGTACTGTAGCGCTGTTCACTCATGGCAGATGTAAACATACTCTGCAGATATATAGGGGCAGAATCATTCAAAATGTCATGCATAAGTTTGCCTTTCTGAAATTGCCATCTCTTCTGTTGGTGCTAGTAATAAGCATTGGTTAGCATTATTATTATGAGACCAGACTATACGCCCCACAGTATCACATTAGCGATGACCCTAATTACTTTAATGCATCATCTTTACGATCAGTTAGTGAGAAGATAACACTCTTTTTTTTTTTTTCCACTGTTCCTTTCTGTATGGGTTTATGTAGACATTATTTTATCACATACATTCCATTTCAATATTTTCCAAATATACACCGAAACATGTTCAATGAAGATTACATCTTATTTTCATGTACGAGTGAAATATTGTAACTCAATGATTATGATGCAACAGTATCAGTGTTACATTTTGGCTCGCCAAGATATTATGATATGTACATCATGCACAATAAATAAAAATAGTTCCTGATTTCTTTAAAAAAGGGGGAATAGCATAACAAGTATGACCTTCCATAACTTCCATATCTTCAAAGTCATAGTTATTAGTTATCAAGTAACAAGGGATATATCATTTTGTCAATAGGCCCCTAGTTAAAAAAAAAAAAGTGCTTACGCTACACACCAATGCGTTCTCTGATTAAGTTAAGTAATCATACCATTCGTGTGGCAAATTTATTCGATAATGTGCCAGCGTGCGATTGATGAGTGGCGGCTGCTTTAAATTATTTGACCAAAATCGACAGAAAGAATACCTGGCATAGCATTAAAAAAAAATGCTGCAAATCATTCATTGGTTAATAACCCTCAGTAGGTACCACAGTGAGTGGTCTCTGTAGCTCTCCGCAGACTAAGTAAGTGAGTCATGATAGTGATAACACAAATGAGGAGCTTATTTGCAAAAGGGGTTAGATCCACTTTTAGTACTTTAGAGAAAAACTGGTTTGTGAGAATTTGTAAACAAGTGTATGGAAAATCAAAATCTAATTTTGCTATAATTTCTATTCAAATGTTTGTCTGGATTTGAAATTTTCACTGTAACTAGCTCAAATGGAATTCTGTGCAATGATGCTAATAACTCAATTTTCGTCAAAAATGGATCTAACCCCTTTTGCAAATGAGCTCTTCAAATATATTGATAATCAAAGCATGGTGCAACGATGCATGCAACAATTCCAACGCGGGCATATTATGTTATATTCACTCTGCATAGATTTTACAATGTTTGTTTGTGTGTGTCTGTCTGTGTGTGTGTGTGTGTGTGTGTGTGTGTGTGTGTGTGTTTGTGTGTGTGTGTGTATGGATGTCTGTGAACAATAGAAGTGTGTGCACTGTGCCCTGACAAAGAAAGTTGCGCTGTTCATTCATTTCATTTCATTTCGAGCGAACTGATGTCAGAAACGGACCTGACTCGCTATTAAAGGGATAGATTGGTTGAGGTGATGTTTCAGCCTTTAACTTTTTGCAAGATACTTGAAAATAGCGTTATGAAATTCTAACAGGAATTCAATGTTCATTTGATGATAACTGGTTTTGAAATGGCTGAGACATCCAAAAACAGAGTAAAACAAAGCGATCTTAATAAAAGTTGCGTCCCACCTTTTCCTAGGATTTGTTTGTCTTGGATATCGCAGCCATTTCAAAACCAATTTTCATCAACTAAACTTTGAATTCATCTTAGAAATATATGGTATTTTGTATTTCGTAAGAGGTTTCTCATCTTAAAAAAAGAAAAAAACATCAAAAGAAATTAGAATCCTGAAGCCCCAAAACAACCGAAACGGTACCATCCTTTTACGTAGTCACAGCTTTAGCGAAGGGTTACGACAAACAAGCAAACAAGATAGAAGTTTTATAAATTGGCTACAATTACTCTGTTTCTTTCCTTTTTCTTTGGGATGGAATCAACCATGTTAGATATCAACGAGTGTGCAAGCAGCCCATGCCAAAATGGCGGAATTTGTGTAAACCTGGTCAACCAGTTTACCTGTCAGTGTCAGCCAGGATACGAGGGACCACATTGTGAAACAGGTAATTCTGATTTTTGGTTGTTGATATTTTTTGCAGTTATTCTTGTTGTAGTTGTTGTTGTTTTTTTTTTGGCAAAGGTCTTTGAAAAGTAATGGGCAATCTATTAAATACACACACACACACACGCACACACACACGCACAAACACACACACAATAATAGTACATATATATGTAAAGACTTTGTTCGCAAAAAACCGATAAGTCCATATTTGCCAAATGGAGATAAAAATGGACTTATCGGTTTTTGCGAACAAACTCTTCATATAATGTATTGAATATGAGTTCAAATCTACATGATTATATATATTTATACATATACGTTATAACCTCGACGCAACCAAGGCACTTTAAATGTCCACATTCCCGCTTTCCACCCATAAATCATATCATAAATGTTGGTTTGAAACAATGCATCCAGCACGGGCTGTAAATCAACCGGGATTAAAATGATATTTGAAGCGCAATGAAATTCTTAACATGTCTGAAATGTCATGTTTGAAAACTACCTAGTGTATTATCTTGCTATTATTTCTCCCCTATATTTTTACAGAAAAGAATGAGTGTAGTAGTAACCCGTGTCAAAACGGGGGAACCTGCGCCGATGAAGTGAACCGGTACACCTGCGCATGCGTCGCAGGGTACGATGGATTGTACTGTCAGACCGGTGAGCGATACGGAATACTTGTCTTTGGACTTTTATTTGCTTAAAAATGTATTTATTCCAGGTCCATAAGATATTGCCAAAAAAAAATATTTTGTAAGGATTTGCTAGTGCCCAAAATATAAATATTACACTTGTCTTGTTCCCACAATCTGCATGAACAATGACCCATGATTTTTTTTTGATTACTTGTTCATTGCTTTAGTTCCGATTGTCCTAATTAGAAATTCAACTATGCTATTTTTCTTTCTTATGTACCGTGACTGCCCATCTGTTTTAGACTATTGAGGGTGTATTATTTTTATGTCAAAAGACAACAGCATTAGAAACAGTAAGTCCTGAAAAAGCGCTGTGGGATAGGAAAGGTAGACCTTTATAAATTTTGTTTGTCTAGACGATCGCTTGATTCTTCGAAACATTTTACCTTGTTTTACCAACGGGTTTAGTTGATGTCGAACCCTAATGTGTTACTGTTACTCTCAACACATTGGATTCAGTGTTACTTTCTGGTGTTGTCCCGTGTAGACATTAATGAATGTGGCAGCGCACCTTGCGCCAATGGTGGGGCGTGTAACGACGGTGTCAATGGTTTCACGTGCTCCTGTGCTCCTGGATATGATGGAACATTATGCAAAACAGGTAATTGATTGTCGAGGTCTAAAGATATCATGAAAAAATAATCATATAGAATTTTCCGTAAAAAAAAGATGATGAAGTAAGTATATCGTAGTACAAACCCTCTAAATTACTTGCCATGTATACAGTGATTGTATCTGTCGTTATGTTTTCTGATATTGCCTAGGATCGCCATACGAAAGACAGATTAAATATTCCGAAATAAAAAGAGTATTGTCTTAAATTGTCAAAAAATAGCTTCTTTTGATAAAGGTACATTATGAGAAGATGGTGTTCTGCGCCCAATCCGTACGTTTACCACTGCAGGAGTATTTGGTATGCCGGACATGGGTATGAATTTGCTTTGTTTTGATAACAAACAATGAAACTAATGCTATTGAGAAAGAGTTGAATTTTGTTTCAAAGAATAAAGATGTTCTCCTTCATTCTAGCTCTTGTATTTGTTTATGTTTATTCAATTTGCATTAATTTTCTGATTTTCCGTGACAGATATTGACGAGTGCGCCAGTTCACCATGCCAGAATTCAGGCACTTGCACAGATGGTGTTAACGACTACACATGCACATGCGTCAGTGGTTATGGCGGCAAGAACTGTGACGGTGGTACGAAATTCTCAGCTCATTTGCATGCTTAAGTATCACATTTTACTTGGTCTACTTCCTCGACGCCTTGTTGTGGCACCGTGTTCTAGAAAACAAGGCTTTAGATTTGTAATCGAGAAGTCTGGAGTCCAGGTTCTATCCAGTACTGAACATTTTTGAAAATCGTGCCTTCAATATACCTCTTAACCGAGATTGTTTTGCTTTATTCTCTGTTTTTATGGGAACCCGATAACTCTAGTTCTGATAAAAATGAGGAACATCAGAGAATTAACCCATTGAAAATGTAACCATATCATTGTAGCACCGTTATTCATATCATCATTGCTGTATTGTAGGAATAACAACGGATTTTGAAGTTTAATTCTGTTATTATATTTCCAACGAGGGTCACCTGCACTCACCTCTCAGGTATAACAACGACATCTAATCTAACTAACTAAAAGCATATAATGGTAGGGAAATTGCAGCAGTGCAGTAAAGTGTAGTGAGCATTTGTAGCTATAAAGTGTTTTACCTATTCAAAGGGATCATTTTCCGTCGACACAACTCGATTTCCATAATATTCTTAAGTCATATTGGTTTTCCAACTAAAAAAAAAAAAAAAAAAAAAATGCACCACAATTACATCAACTCTTCAAACGATTTTAAAGGGAGACTGTCCATTACCAGATTCAAGTTTTTTGAACCCGTCCGGTTATTCAGAGTTCTCGAATCAGAAGTATAACTTCTCAAGGAAGTCTTAGAAGATCGCTTCAGTAACCCTCCCTAAGTGAGAAAAGAGATTTTGTATAATATCGTTGCAAAACACGAAACACAACAGAAGCCACAAAGAACAAAAAAGCAGAGCATAAAAAAAGGAACAGTATTGACACAGTCACACTGTTTATATCAAAACGCTCTTCTAACATAGAGCAAAATATCCTTCTTTGTCTTATTATTTCGTATATAATTTATGATTGTCATCATTATTTTCAGTGTTAGTTTTTGTTATTATCATTGTTATTATTATTATTTTTATCATTATTATTATCAATATTATTATCGTTATTATTACTATTATCATTATTGTCGCTATTATTATCATGACAACCAACCTGGGTCCCGTTGCATAAAACTTTTTTAGCAACCTTAGAAAATTCTGGTTGGGATTTGCCCAACCTGAATTTTTTAAGGTTGCTAATCTAAGAATGTAAAATCCGTTGCATAAAAACTCTGGTTGGGAGCTTCCAACCGGAATTTTGTGATTTCAACCGGAAAAAAATCCGGTTGGAGTTTTATGCAACGGGCCCCAGGTTTTGTGAATGTGCAACCTTACGGGGAATAACAATAACACACTACTCATGCAGACGCTATTCTTTTACTTCAAATGGGTATTTTATGACCTGATAGCATTCTCCTTGTGACGCTCAAATTAATATTAACACAAGAGTCTCTCTCGTTCATGGCTCATTCATCATGAGGATATATGGGGGCCTGTGTGTGTGTGCGTGCGTGTGTGTGTGTGTTTCTTGTCTTTATGTAATTCATCTCTGTAGACTGAAAACATGAAGTAGCCTTATCTGTTTTCCCTTTCTCTCTGCAGCAGTGAACGAGTGTGACAGCAACCCATGCCAAAATGGTGGCGTTTGCACCGATGGTTTTAATTCATTCACGTGCTCATGCGCGGCGGGATTCAAAGGAACAACATGTGACACGAGTATGACCAATCTGATTTTGTGAACGTGTGGTGTTGCGTGAAACATTGAATGTTCGCTTTACTGAGTGTATTCTTGTTGAACACTTTAGATTATATAAAATGCAAGTGCCTAATGCAACTGAAGATGATGATAGAGATGCACATGTGTGTAATTCAGTATGGTCAGTTGCAGTGAGAACAGTTTAAATTCGTACGATTGATTGGGTCGTGTTCTCCATGCTTATGGGTGTTCACAAGTCAATACACTATTTCCCCCTTTACTTTATCGACATTATAATGCAACATATTTCTTGGAGTCACGGAATCATTGTTAACATTTGAGTGGTTCCACCAAGTAAAGTAGGCAACGAAACCCCGAGATTATTTATTCTTTTTGTTGAATCTGTAAAATCAAGGGTCACTGGGAATGAGGGCAGGAAAGCACGGTGAAAAGTCGTAGTTTTTGATGACATCTTTTAAACAGGATTTTTTAGAAAAAATATCTACCACGTTTGTCAAAGCATATTCCATGGCATCATCGTGATAGTTTTAAACATGATGTAGGCATCGGCATACTTCTTGAATTTCGTGTTTTCATTTGATGATCTGTACCGGATTGAGATGAAGTTGAATATAAAGATTCTTGTATATATAGACGACGCAAGTTTGATGATTACAAGAACAACCGAAAAAAGGATACGGAATTTGAAAGGATACGGAATAACGTTTTTAGGAACGTCAGAAAGATGAAAGAAAATGAAAAGAAGAGGTAGAAGAATGAATGATAATTACATTGAAGATCAATACTCTCGTAACTATTTGACCTTACGATCAGGAGATTTACATACGAATACGTATGGCTGCACTGGTAGAGCTACGTACAAGCAGTATACACTGTTGTTTATTTGATTGTGATCTTTCGCTGTCAGTCATTCTAATCATTCAGTCAAAATGTAGGTCAAATGTTCTATATGTCTATATTTTTTGCTCAAATTATGATCTGCTGTTTCATCCTTTAGTGTGTTTGTCACTTCCCTGTCTTTGCACTATAGTTGTGGTGCAATGGCTCCTTGACTTTCGGATTCATTTATTCAATTCTCTCTTCTTATTCTTGCTTTTTCTACATATTAGTATATAAAACGGTAATGGGATTGTGAAAATTACGAAGATATTTCTCCCTTGCTGCCCCAAAACTATATGCCTTAATCATATGCTTTGAAGGGGGCTAACCTTGTCAAGATCTCTTGAGTAGTTTGCGGCTAAGGTGAAAACATTTTCCCCAGTGGTTGTAATGTTTATTTTGATGCAGCATTTAATGTCCGGTGAATGAACACACAAATGTTAATCCCACGGATCTGCACCTCGCATCTCTTTGACGTTAGAGTGCAAAATATGCATTAAGGAATCTCTGCTTTCGTTTGCAAATGTTTCCGCATCATGGAAACAATGTCAACGGCTAAAGGCCACTGAGCAAATTGAAACGGAGAGATTACTGGCGTCTGGCATAGCATTGATTGTTACTCTTTTTATTTTAACCAGCTTACAGGTCTTTTTGTTTATTTTCTCCCTTAAAATTGCGTGTGCATACAGACTTCAACGAGTGCTCCAGTGGTCCGTGTCAAAATGGCGGGAACTGTGCCGATGGCGTCAACGGATACACCTGCTCATGTGCAGCTGGATATGTCGGAACCCATTGCGAAACAAGTAGAGCCTTTGTTTCTTCTTTTATGGGATAATCGTCAAACGATACAATGCAGATAATATTATGTTATATATGATATATATATATATATATATATATATATACATATATATATATATATATATTTCATATACATATTATACAATTGTGTATTATATTTATATATAAGAGAGAGAGACAGAGAGAAAGAGAGATGATCAGTAAGGTCAGTAAGGATCAAGTCAGTAAAGTGTGGAATGCAAAATATGAATCAAAGATAAATGCTTTCCTTTGCAAGTGTAGAGTGTTTTCGCATCATAGAAACAATGTCAATGCCTAGAGGGTACTGAGGAAGTTGAAACGCACACATTATCGGCGTCTGGCATAGCACTGATTGTTCCTCTTTTTTAACCAGTTTACACGTCTTTTTGTTTATTTTCTCCCTTAAACTTTTCTTGTGCAATGCAGACTCCAACGAGTGTTCCAGTGGTCCGTGTCAAAATGGCGGGAACTGTGCCGATGGCGTCAATGGATACACATGCTCATGTGCAGCTGGATATGTCGGAACCCACTGCGAAACAAGTAGTGCAAAATGATGCAATGCAAATAATATTATGTTATATAATATATATATATATATATATATATATATATATATATATATATATATATATATATATATATATATATATATCATATACATATTATATAAGACCCCGTTTACAGTGCGAGGCTCGGCCGCGGCCGAGCCGCAGCCGAGCCCACCTTCATTTCAGTGTAAACGCGCAAAAGGCCAAATGCGGGGCCAAAATAGGCCGCGCATTTGGCCACGCTCTGGAGAGAGAGAGAGAGAGAGATGGAGAGAGGTGGTCTGTAAGGTCAGTATTTAAAGGGAAGATAAACCCCAAGAGCAATGTGGATTGAGTGAAAGCAGCAACATTAGTAGAACATATCAGTGAAAGTTTGAGGAAAATCGGACAATCGATGCAAAAGTTATGAATTTTTAAAGTTTTGGTGTTGGAACCGCTGGATGAGGAGATTACTAGAGGATATGACGTATGAGTGGACAACAATACAAAGAAAATATAAAGGAAATTCAACAAAAATTCACTTTTCTAGAATCATGAAAGAGCAATGGACCAACCTCTTTCAGAAAGCAGGGGGAATAATTGCTACCCTTAACATATGTCAATATCAAGTTGATGGAATTTGTAATTTTCATGAAAAATTGATTTTTGTAGAATTTTCTTTATATTTTCTTGGTATTGTTGTCCACTCATACGTCATAACCTCTAGTAGTCTCCTCATCCAGCGGTTCCAACACCAAAACTTTAAAAATTCATAACTTTTGCATCGATTGTCCGATTTTCTTCAAACTTTCACTGATGTGTTCTACTAATGTTGCTGCTTTCACTCAATCCACATTGCTCTTGGGGTTTATCTTCCCTTTAAAGGATCAAGTCAGTGAGGTGTAGAATGCAAAATATGAATTAAAGGTAAATGCTTTCCTTTGCAAGAGCAGAGTGTTTTCGCATCACGAAAACAATGTCAATGGCTAAAGGTCACAGAGCATGTTGAAATAATATCACCTGAGGAGTGTGAAGATCTATTGGAGTCTGGCATAGCATTCATTCCTCTTTTTTTGACCAGTTTACACGTCTTTTTGTATATTTTCTCCTTTAAACTTTGCGTGTGCATGCAGACTCCAACGAGTGTTCCAGTGGTCCGTGTCAAAATGGCGGGAACTGTGCCGATGACGTCAACGGATACACATGCTCATGTGCAGCTGGATATGTCGGAACCCACTGCGAAACAAGTAGAGCTTTCATTTCATCTTTAATGGGATAATCATCAAACGATATAATGCAGATGATGTAATATATGTGACAGTGCACCTCAAAACGAACATAAAGTCGCACACACTGATTTTGCATGAGGACTGAAAATAAGTGAAATGGGTCAACCTAGCCGAACTTGACTTTTTCATATTTTATGAAAGAGCGGGTCTTCTTTTACATTATGCTAAAATTTGGTATCATAAAACGGGCAGGAAAGTGTGTTTTTTTAGCAGTTTATCTCCAACATTTTTGGTAGAATAGTGTGATTAGGTGTGTCTTTAGAATCCCTCTTTCATTTCTGAAAAACCTTGTCCACACTCTTCACTTTCAACTGTAATAACTTTTGAAGGGATAATGCTACTGCTTTGAAAGTTGGCATTAACTATGGACAGAGTGTGTTAATGAGGCATTCCTAATTTCAGTCTAATCTGATAATCCCTTCATTGTTGTTACTCTGGTGGTTTACTTCCTGTTTTTTTGTCCCATTCATCGCACAGCCAGCACGGTTTGGTAAAGATTAAGCGCTTGAATAGACACTGTACTTCAGAGCCTCTTTTCTCAGTTCACACTTTTCCTGAGTTTGTGCTTTCTTTCCAGTATTTAGATTAGGAGAGTCCATTTGATTTGAGTTATACATCATTTTAAAGCTTAAAGTCTGCTCTTTCAGAATATGGTCTTAACTAAAAATTCATGTCTAGCGACTTTTTGTTTGTTTTGAGGTGCAGGGTCACATATATATATATATATATATATATATATATATATATATATATATATATATATATAGAGAGAGAGAGAGAGAGAGAGAGAGAGATAGTAAGGTCAGTAAGGATCAAATCAGTTAAGTGTAGAATGCAAATTAAGGATAGTGCAGAGTATTTTCGCATCATGGAAAGTGTCAATGGGTAAAGGCCACAATACTGAGCAAGTTGAAACGCACAATGCAGATAACATTCTATATAATACATATACATAGAATTATATCATATTATATACATGTATATATAATCATATATATATATATATATAATTACATATATATATAGAGAGAGATAGTCAGTAAGGTCAGTAAGGATCAAGTCAGTAAAGTATGGAATGCAAAATATGAATTAAAGATAAATGCTTTCCTTTGCAAGTGTAGAGTGTTTTCGCATCCTGGAAACAATGTCAATGGCTAAAGGCCACTGAGCAAATTGAAACGCACATATTATTAAACCATCCTAATATCACCTAAGGAGTGTGAAGATTCATTGGAGTAAAGCATAGCATTCATTCCTCTTTATTTTTTGTCCAGTTTGCAGTTCTTTTTATTATCATTCTCTTGTGCAATGCAGACTCCAACGAGTGTTCCAGTGGTCCGTGTCAAAATGGCGGGAACTGCGCCGATGGCGTCAACGGATACACATGCTCATGTGCAGCAGGATATGTCGGAACCCACTGCGAAACAAGTAGAGCTTTCGTTTCATCTTTCATGGGATAGTTGTCAAACGATACAACAGTAGCACTATCCTTAAAAGTTATCAGACTTGAAAGTAAAGAGTGTGCACAGCATTTCAAGAAATGAAAAGGGGCCTCTAAGACATAACTGATCATTCCACCCCCCCCAAAAAAAAACAGGGTTGTAGAAAAACTTCTAAAAACACACTTTCCCATTCATGTTATGATCCCAAACTTCAGAATAATGTAGAAGAAAAATTGCTCTTTTAGAAAACATGCAAAACTAAATATTGACTTGGTTGACCCATTTCACCCCCCCCCCCTTTTTTTTGGCCCCATATAAAATCCTGGGGCGCGACTTTGTGTTTGTTTTGTGGTGCACGGTCACATATATAGTTATACATGTGTATATATATATATATATATATATATATATATATATATGTAAGCCATTTATAGTTCCAACAAGACGGTTTTTATCCACAAAAGTTTTGGCCCGTCTCGGGCCTTCGTAAATGTATACAATTGTATATACTCTTCTTCTTCCTTGTGTACACTGACGAAGGCCCAATGCCTTGTATAGAAGATTGTACGTGCCAAAATTACCAGGAGAAATCAGTGTGGACATTATGTTCACCAGAGTTATCACGCCTAGAATTATTCTTCGTTGTCATTCTAATGTTACACTGCTTTGATAAAATGCCAGTTGTAATCCGCTTCTATCAATCACTCACAATGATATCTAATTTATTGAATATACAGACAACAACGAGTGTGCAAGCAGCCCCTGCCAGCATGGCGGAGCTTGTACAGACTACGTGAACTACTATTCGTGCTCATGCCAAGCCGGCGTGGGTGGTACGAATTGTGAGACAGGTTAGTGAAGCCTAATAGTGGAAAGTCAGAAGACATAATGTAGATGGGGCTGCTTTCTCTTGCACAGCTTCACCCTTCACTGCAGGTAGTATTTTTCGAAGATTCTGTTTTAACGTATACTCCGTCCATGCCAGACCACCCCTTACAGGGTGTGTACAGTTCTGGGGGATGTTTCATCAACGTTTGTCAGCGCTGACAAGTTGTCATCGCTGACAATTTCAGCAAAATCCTTGGTTTTGATTGGCTGAGATGCTCTGGTCACTGACTGTTACTATGGTGATTGTCAGCGATGACAACTTTTAGCGCTGACAAACGTTGATGAAACACCCCCCTGGTCGAGGTGAGCACTTATAGCTTTTAACGTTTTGCGAGATATTCAGAAACCACTCATGAGATGTCAAAGAGCTTGCAATTCTATGGGGTATCAAAACTTTATTTGATGAAAATCGGTTTTGAAATGGCTGAGATATTAAAAACAAAAAAGTTGAAACAAAGAGATCCTAATAAAAGGCGTGGCCTGTCGTCTTTGATTGTTATCACTTTTTTGGATATCTCGGCCGTTTGAAAACCAATTTTCATCAAATAAACGTTGAATCTTTATTAAAATTACACGCTCTTTCATATTTCATAAGAGGTTTTTCATTATCTCACTTAGGAATGTTCAAAACATGAATCCCCACCTCAACCAGTACTCATCAGTCCCTTTAAAGTACAATGAACGAGAGATTCAAATTAGGAAAATCATAGGAAAAAAAAAGTATTAAAGCAGAGGGAATTATCTCGTGAATCAGATTATCATCATGACTTACTAAAAGATATTCGCGCCATTGAGAAATCCCGACTTAAAACTGATCAATTCACTTCACCGATTTTCGCCCCGAAACAGCCGTCTTTTTCGAGCCCTGAATTATGACGTCACAAAATGCTCAAAACCCTTTACGAGTGCAGCGGGACATTGAGGCCGTCATTCATAAAACACGTATTTCCAGGCGAGCAGATGTAATATCTGGCCTGTCTTTCTTCGCATGGGCTTTCTCGACTGAGCCATTAAAACGTCCAATTCTTACCTTATATTGTACTGGAAGACTGAGTTTGATGTCGAGGGTGAATTGAGTGATGGCAGTAACAAATGACACTGAGAGCGACAGCGACGAAGTCGGGCAGGTAGAGGAAGCACGGGCTATGCGATGACCAGGCACGGTGATTAGATTTTTTTTTTTCCTTTTTGTTTTTATGTTCATGTTGATATCTGCGCGCTTCACAGCTGCAGCGCGCATTGAACTGTTCTGACGCGTTTACACCGAGCACGGTACGGGCTACGGGCCGGGATTTTTTTTTTTTTTTTTTTTTTTTTTTTTTTTTTTTGCCATAGTGCGCCAAAAGGAACAATGTCTGGTTCTGTTACAATATCACTTGCGCGCTAATAATTTTGTTACAAAATCAAACTTCTACTGGTGCTTGATTGTTGTTGTTGATTTTGACATTAGAATAACATTTGGGGTGATTTTGTGCCGAAATACTATTTTTCTTAAAAGAACCAGACATGATTCCCCTTGGTGCACCATAGCAAAAATCATGACGATCACCCTTATCGTGCTCGGTGTAAACGTGCTCTCACTACCATCTCTTTCGGCGTGTTCCTGCAGAGAATCCGATAGACCTAGAATTTGCGTAATGAAATACTGCGCTAACGCAGACCCAGGTTGTTTCAAAAGAAAGCGTATAAGAGGATAGAATCCGATTCTACGCCTGTATGCAGTTGTGACCGGATGTCTATAAAGTTGACGTAGTGCATTGTGGATAAATAAATATTTATCATGACGACTGGTACGATTGCCGATCGAGG
Source organism: Diadema setosum (assembly GCF_964275005.1). NCBI lineage: Eukaryota > Metazoa > Echinodermata > Echinoidea > Diadematoida > Diadematidae > Diadema > Diadema setosum. Next base: position 19,688,739 of record NC_092696.1, on the reverse strand, counting down.
ATGTTTTTGCAGTCTAGTTTAGCATTGTGTCTGATGAAGCACTATGACGTCAGTGATGACTTCAGATAATACATCCAGGTCATACCGCGACCTCACATCAGCTAGTTGTATCGGATTATTGAACCCGGCTTGTTTTCACAGCGCTGGAACGGTGAACTGACCCGGAAAGAACAATCAGCGTGTTTCTACAGAACCCCAAATTCCGGGTCTATCGGATTGTATTCGATAGAAGAGCCTGTAGAAACGCACCAGTATCGGTTTTTTCAGATTCCGATTTCGATTCCGATTCCGATTATCATAACCGTCTCCAGAGGTAGTTCTTTCCAGGTCAGTTCACCGTTCATCGTCTGAAAGAAACAGATACTGGTGCGTTTCTACAGGCTCTTCTTTCGGATAGAATCCGATAGACCGGGAATTTGGGGTTCTGTAGAATCACGCTGTTTGGTTACTGATACCTAGTACAGTATGTACATGTGTATACACAGGAATATGAGCGAGCAAGTACTGATACCGCACTAGCTAGCTTGATAAAGCTAGTTCAGTGGATCCATTCTAAGTGTTAATTGGCCGCCGGTCGCCTGCAGCAATTACTAGGGTTAAGCTAGCAGCAGACGACGTTTATGACACAAGGTGTGTTTTAGACGAAGAGCCTACGTCTCACCATGGAGCTACTAACAGAGACATGGAGCTACTAACAAAGAGCTCCATAGTCTCACGAAAGTATCGGAATTGTTTACTGTAGAACTCTGCAGCAGGTAGACCACTGATGTTAGACCTGTAAAGTCTAATTTAAACCTACAGTAGCCTGTCTAGTTACCGCTCACCCCTTAGCGCACGAGTGTAGTTGATGATGACCGAGAATATCTGCCCTACATTCATTAATACGCACTGCACGCACTGCAGTAAGCGTATGCGCAATGCTGAGAATTCGATGGTCAAACAAAACGCAACATTCAAAATATTCACCCAATCTTGCGATGTTTAAATGCAGTAAGTCACATCTGGAGATTCCTGATGGCCGGAAAGGTGTTGTCTATTGAAGTTGGTGAGTGTTCCTGATTTTTTTAGCTAAAATCCCTCAAAGTTAAGATAAGACGTACGAAAAGGCGTCCGTCGTCGACTTGACGACTGTCGGTAATGATATGAACGATGGTAGTGTACTGTACGTACGTGGAATTGCGTACGCAAGCAGAAATGTTCGTAACTCGTACAGAGATGGCGCTTGACTAGTTACCGCTCACCCACTACTTACGTACGTTATACGTGCGCGCTTTCAGACCACTTTGATTGAAGTGGCAATAATACATTGTACTGAAGATAAGAGTGATGAATCACTTTGATATGAAGAAGATGATGGGATGATGATGATGATGATGATGATGATGATGATGATAATGTTGTGGTGGTGTATAATAAGGTGGTGTATAGGTTAAGGCTGTTGGGTACATAAATGGTGATGATGCCCAATAAATCAATTAGCATACTGCTAAAGATTATAATGACGTTAACTAAAATCGGATGATAATGGTGGTGATGATGCTCTTATACTAGTATTCATGAATTTTGGACGATGATGAAAATCATAACTGTGGTGATGGTGGTAGTTAAAAGATGATCGGATGCTAATGATGATGATGATGATGAAGATGACGATGACGATGATCATGATGAAGATGATATTAATTGTGGTAAAGTGTGGTAACGGCATGATAAATGCTAGAAACATCAATGAATTAAAAAAAAATGATAACAATAATCATTACCTGATGTTGATGATGATCGAATGATGATGTAGATACATTAGATTGTAGAGGTTAATTCTTTTAAAGCTAAAATGATTAAGCATATTCGACATATACGATAGGCCCTATATCTATACATTTTCTTTTGGTTCGGAGAAAATATACATCTTTCTCATTTCACCCTTTTGACATTCAACAGATCATTTCCCAGCTCTGCCGAAGTACCGTACTCTTCCCATCAACCCTCCATCTCAACGGGATCCTTAGCACAGGCTGAGGGTATGAATTTCCAGAAACTCAAATTCGATACTATACGTGTACAGAAAATTGTAGCATTATTAAAGATAATGTAATCAATCAATCAACTTAATTCGGATGATAATGGTGGTGATGATGCTCTTATACTAGTATTCATGAATTTTGGACAATGATGAAAATCATAACTGTGGTGATGGTGGTAGTTAAAAGATGATCGGATGCTAATGATGATGATGATGATGAAGATGACGATGACGATGATCATGATGAAGATGATATTAATTGTGGTAAAGTGTGGTAACGGCATGATAAATGCTAGAAACATCAATGAATTAAAAAAAAAATGATAACAATAATCATAACCTGATGTTGATGATGATCGAATGATGATGTAGATACATTAGATTGTAGAGGTTAATTCTTTTAAAGCTAAAACTGATTAAGCATATTCGACATATACGATAGGCCCTATATCTATACATTTTCTTGTGGTTCGGAGAAAATATACATCTTTCTCATTTCACCCTTTTGACATTCAACAGATCATTTCCCAGCTCTGCCGAAGTACCGTACTCTTCCCATCAACCCTCCATCTCAACGGGATCCTTAGCACAGGCTGAGGGTATGAATTTCCAGAAACTCAAATTCGATACTATACGTGTACAGAAGATTGCAGTTTTACTCAAGACTATATTATGCAATATATGTTCGTCAAGTCAACATCAGTTAAAATTATTTGGCATATATGACATAATTACTTGTATTTTTTTGTTTGTTTGGAGAAAAAATTGTATATGTAATATTCTAACTTACCCTTTCTCATTTCACCCTTTTGACATTCAACAGATCATTTCCCAGCTCTGCCGAAGTACCGTACTCTTCCCATCAACCCTCCATCTCAACGGGATCCTTAGCACAGGCTGAGGGTATGAATTTCCAGAAACTCAAATTCGATACTATACGTGTACAGAAGATTGCAGTTTTACTCAAGACTATATTATGCAATATATGTTCGTCAAGTCAACATCAGTTAAAATTATTTGGCATATATGACATAATTACTTGTATTTTTTTGTTTGTTTGGCGAAAAAATTGTATATGTAATATTCTAACTTACTCTATATATTTCTCTTTCTCATTTCACCCTTTTGACATTCAACAGATCATTTCCCAGCTCTGCCGAAGTACCGTACTCTTCCCATCAACCCTCCATCTCAACGGGATCCTTAGCACAGGCTGAGGGTATGAATTTCCAGAAACTCAAATTCGATACTATACGTGTACAGAAGATTGCAGTTTTACTCAAGACTATATTATGCAATATATGTTCGTCAAGTCAACATCAGTTAAAATTATTTGGCATATATGACATAATTACTTGTATTTTTTTGTTTGTTTGGAGAAAAAATTGTATATGTAATATTCTAACTTACTCTATATATTTCTCTTTCTCATTTCACCCTTTTGACATTCAACAGATCATTTCCCAGCTCTGCCGAAGTACCGTACTCTTCCCATCAACCCTCCATCTCAACGGGATCCTTAGCACAGGCTGAGGGTATGAATTTCCAGAAACTCAAATTCGATACTATACGTGTACAGAAGATTGCAGTTTTACTCAAGACTATATTATGCAATATATGTTCGTCAAGTCAACATCAGTTAAAATTATTTGGCATATATGACATAATTACTTGTATTTTTTTGTTTGTTTGGAGAAAAAATTGTATATGTAATATTCTAACTTACTCTATATATTTCTCTTTCTCATTTCACCCTTTTGACATTCAACAGATCATTTCCCAGCTCTGCCGAAGTACCGTACTCTTCCCATCAACCCTCAATCTCAACGGGATCCTTAGCACAGGCTGAGGGTATGAATTTCCAGAAACTCAAATTCGATACTATACGTGTACAGAAAATTGTAGCATTATTAAAGATAATGTAATCAATCAATCAACTTAATTCGGATGATAATGGTGGTGATGATGCTCTTATACTAGTATTCATGAATTTTGGACAATGATGAAAATCATAACTGTGGTGATGGTGGTAGTTAAAAGATGATCGGATGCTAATGATGATGATGATGATGAAGATGACGATGACGATGATCATGATGAAGATGATATTAATTGTGGTAAAGTGTGGTAACGGCATGATAAATGCTAGAAACATCAATGAATTAAAAAAAAATGATAACAATAATCATTACCTGATGTTGATGATGATCGAATGATGATGTAGATACATTAGATTGTAGAGGTTAATTCTTTTAAAGCTAAAACTGATTAAGCATATTCGACATATACGATAGGCCCTATATCTATACATTTTCTTTTGGTTCGGAGAAAATATACATCTTTCTCATTTCACCCTTTTGACATTCAACAGATCATTTCCCAGCTCTGCCGAAGTACCGTACTCTTCCCATCAACCCTCCATCTCAACGGGATCCTTAGCACAGGCTGAGGGTATGAATTTCCAGAAACTCAAATTCGATACTATACGTGTACAGAAGATTGCAGTTTTACTCAAGACTATATTATGCAATATATGTTCGTCAAGTCAACATCAGTTAAAATTATTTGGCATATATGACATAATTACTTGTATTTTTTTGTTTGTTTGGAGAAAAAATTGTATATGTAATATTCTAACTTACTCTCTATATATTTTTCTTTCTCATTTCACCCTTTTGACATTCAACAGATCATTTCCCAGCTCTGCCGAAGTACCGTACTCTTCCCATCAACCCTCCATCTCAACGGGATCCTTAGCACAGGCTGAGGGTATGAATTTCCAGAAACTCAAATTCGATACTATACGTGTACAGAAGATTGCAGTTTTACTCAAGACTATATTATGCAATATATGTTCGTCAAGTCAACATCAGTTAAAATTATTTGGCATATATGACATAATTACTTGTATTTTTTTGTTTGTTTGGAGAAAAAATTGTATATGTAATATTCTAACTTACTCTCTATATATTTTTCTTTCTCATTTCACCCTTTTGACATTCAACAGATCATTTCCCAGCTCTGCCGAAGTACCGTACTCTTCCCATCAACCCTCCATCTCAACGGGATCCTTAGCACAGGCTGAGGGTATGAATTTCCAGAAACTCAAATTCGATACTATACGTGTACAGAAGATTGCAGTTTTACTCAAGACTATATTATGCAATATATGTTCGTCAAGTCAACATCAGTTAAAATTATTTGGCATATATGACATAATTACTTGTATTTTTTTGTTTGTTTGGAGAAAAAATTGTATATGTAATATTCTAACTTACTCTCTATATATTTTTCTTTCTCATTTCACCCTTTTGACATTCAACAGATCATTTCCCAGCTCTGCCGAAGTACCGTACTCTTCCCATCAACCCTCCATCTCAACGGGATCCTTAGCACAGGCTGAGGGTATGAATTTCCAGAAACTCAAATTCGATACTATACGTGTACAGAAGATTGCAGTTTTACTCAAGACTATATTATGCAATATATGTTCGTCAAGTCAACATCAGTTAAAATTATTTGGCATATATGACATAATTACTTGTATTTTTTTGTTTGTTTGGAGAAAAAATTGTATATGTAATATTCTAACTTACTCTCTATATATTTTTCTTTCTCATTTCACCCTTTTGACATTCAACAGATCATTTCCCAGCTCTGCCGAAGTACCGTACTCTTCCCATCAACCCTCCATCTCAACGGGATCCTTAGCACAGGCTGAGGGTATGAATTTCCAGAAACTCAAATTCGATACTATACGTGTACAGAAGATTGCAGTTTTACTCAAGACTATATTATGCAATATATGTTCGTCAAGTCAACATCAGTTAAAATTATTTGGCATATATGACATAATTACTTGTATTTTTTTGTTTGTTTGGAGAAAAAATTGTATATGTAATATTCTAACTTACTCTCTATATATTTTTCTTTCTCATTTCACCCTTTTGACATTCAACAGATCATTTCCCAGCTCTGCCGAAGTACCGTACTCTTCCCATCAACCCTCCATCTCAACGGGATCCTTAGCACAGGCTGAGGGTATGAATTTCCAGAAACTCAAATTCGATACTATACGTGTACAGAAGATTGCAGTTTTACTCAAGACTATATTATGCAATATATGTTCGTCAAGTCAACATCAGTTAAAATTATTTGGCATATATGACATAATTACTTGTATTTTTTTGTTTGTTTGGAGAAAAAATTGTATATGTAATATTCTAACTTACTCTCTATATATTTTTCTTTCTCATTTCACCCTTTTGACATTCAACAGATCATTTCCCAGCTCTGCCGAAGTACCGTACTCTTCCCATCAACCCTCCATCTCAACGGGATCCTTAGCACATCTCAGGGTATGAACTTCCAGAAACTCAAATTCGACACGTGTACAAAAGATTGTTATATTACTCAAGACTATATGCAATATATGTTCGTAAAGTCAATATCGGTTAAAATTATTTGGCATATATCACATGATTGTTTGTATATTTTTTTGTTTGGAGAAAAATTGTATATGTAACATTCTAACTTACTCTATATATTTCTCTTTCTCATTTCACCCTTTTGACATTCAACAGATCATTTCCCAGCTCTGCCGAAGTACCGTACTCTTCCCATCAACCCTCAATCTCAACGGGATCCTTAGCATATCTCCGGGTATGAATTTCTAGAAACTCAAATTCGAAAAGTGTACAGAAGATTGTAGTTTTACTCAAGACTATATGCAATATATGTTCGTCAAGTCAACATCGGTTAAAATTATTTGGCATATATGACATAATTGTTTGTATATTTTTTTGTTTGGAGAAAAATTGTACATGTAACATTCTAACTTACTCTCTATATATTTTTCTTTCTCATTTCACCCTTTTGACATTCAACAGATCATTTCCCAGCTCTGCCGAAGTACTCTTCCCATCAACCCTCCATCTCAACGGGATCATTAGCATATCTCCGGGTATGAATTTCTAGAAACTCAAATTCGAAAAGTGTACAGAAGATTGTAGTTTTACTCAAGACTATATGCAATATATGTTCGTCAAGTCAACATCGGTTAAAATTATTTGGCATATATGACATAATTGTTTGTATATTTTTTTGTTTGGAGAAAAATTGTACATGTAACATTCTAACTTACTCTCTATATATTTTTCTTTCTCATTTCACCCTTTTGACATTCAACAGATCATTTCCCAGCTCTGCCGAAGTACTCTTCCCATCAACCCTCCATCTCAACGGGATCATTAGCACACATACTTGAGGGTATGAACTCCCATAAACCCAAGCCCAACTCACGTTTTCCTCCCCATCCCATCGATGTTCTCCAGCGTGCCATATCTGCCAGATTCCCAAATTCGCCCACAAGGAGTAAACTGCTTGATGCTGTTAAATCAATTAAACATGCAACTAATCATGAGATGGAAATGATGATCATCTTTCAGAGGGCATTAGAGAAAGGGTTGAATACATATCCCTTCAACGAAAACACCAGTATCGAGTATTTCTTGTACTTCAGCAACATCTACATTCGAATGTTATGGGAACTCTCAGACAATACGGGGACGAAAGAATGTGCAATACTAGAGAATGAAGTGCTGCAGAAAGTGGAATTTGATCACGATCATTTAATTCCTTAATCACTCACATTCTCATGTCAGCCCATTACGATGGAAAAGTGTAAGATCTATATGATATAGTTGTAAGATTCACTTGAATACGATATTAGGATACAGCGGCGATGAATGTATATACATAATATTTAGTTTGCAAAAATAAATAGTTCACAATGTAAAACATTTTTGGAGTGAATATATTTTGCAGTCTTCGTTTCACACAAAACTAGACAAACATCTGACAATGTGTGAAATATTTTCAATCATACAGCACTAACGATGTATGAAACGCTATATAGTACTCTATTTAATGTGATACACAGTATACTTTTTGATTACTTTCTGTAAAATTAGTTATTTTTACTTTATTTCATGTTGTATTCCTGTCAAAATAACATTGCGCATGTATATGTACATAATCTTACATATAACTGTATAGATATGTATCTATTCATGTGACTGTGTTTACAAGAACAGTGAACATTACAAAAGAAATGAAGTGTATTCAAATAAAGATTGTGTTTTCCGTCATTATTTTGTTGTCTGTCATTCAGTCATTAACGCTCCTTTACTTTCATCATCAGGATCTAACTACTAGTACTATGCAACGTGGATAACGTGTTCGGTATACCAGACTCGCTGCTTTGTCTCCGTCAGGTTCGTAGAAGAAGAAATTATCCTGTTTGCAAAATATGAGTCTAGAGGCAGAGAATAAATTTCATCAACAACATTTAAACATATTTACCAGAAATTAATAACAAACCTTCCTTGGAAAAAAAAAAAAAAAATATATATATATATATATATACACACATAAATTATATATGTAGAGTTTGTTCGCAAAAACCGATAAGTCCATTTTTGAAGATTTTGAATTACGGTCTCTGTCATAAAGTACAAAATAATACCCTTTAAATGATATATTGTTAAATACATAATAAAAGGTAGCCTACACTTTTGAAGTTGTGGTCAAAAGAAGCACAGATTTTCTTCTTATTAGAATTCTTTATTATGTTTTCTTGCTCTTTAATCGCAATTATCTCCGTTTTGGCAAATATGGACTTATCGTTTTTTTGTGATCAGAATCTAATATATTATATATATGAATAAATATATATATATATATATATATATACAGTATATATATATATATATATATATATATATATATATATACATATATATATATATATAACGATCTATTTGAATGAAGGAAGACACGAAAATACCATTATGAAAAAAAAAATATCAATTATTTTTCTACAACTAAACAGAACATAATGCCTTGGACCAGGGAAAATCTCCAGGCCGCCCTTCGCAGAGTAAGATTTGGAGAGATGTCATTTAGGGCGGCGTCACAGGTATACGGTATACCGAACACGACACTACGAGACAAATTCCACGGACGGTACGAGCTGGACGCGAAGCACGGTCCGCAGCCATTTCTTACAGCAGCTGAAGAAGCTGAAATCGTTAACTATGCGAAGGATATGGCTAGGATCGGCTTCGGGAAAACAAAGCAAGATCTGCAAGATGTAGGTTGAAAAAATTAAATTCTTAGTATTTCACATCTATAATAGTTTCATGATAAAGCGTGATATAATTTTTGTTCAAACGTACAAAATAATAAAAACTTACAACGTGTGAACATAATTATATACTCAACTTGGATGATCACCCCAGTCAAGCACCCCAACCAACTACCACAGTTAATGACCCTCAACCAATATACGGTATACATATAATATACTGTATATATATATATATATATATATATATATATATATATATATATACTTGTGTATATTTATGAATTACTTACAACTCGTTATTCATAAGAAATCTTCGTTAATACGAAAATGAAATAAGGTTTATTATTGTCCGGCGAACTATTGTTATGGGGTAGATGGCTCAGAGGGGGGAGGACTAGTTGGTTTGATGGTAATTAACTAGGGGTAGTTGATTAAGTGTACTTCGTTGGGGGTTGTTTGATAGGTGGTAGTTAACTAGCGGGTAGGTAGCTGGGGGTAATCGGCATCCGTAGAAGGTAGTTAACTGGATGTTAGTTTCCCTAGAGGGTAGTATTCGCTTATTTGAATATTCATAAAAACTGGTCTATATTTCTTTTTTAATTTATGTGAAAAGAAAATAATCTTGGGGCGACTTGACATAGATTCTTCATTTCTTATCCAATTTTAATCACTTTTGCACTGTTTTGTAGGGATTTTTTTTCCTCTTTTATTTAGAATTGAGCAAATTCTTGACCGAACTTCCACTTTGATTACATCAAATAAAATACATTATTTTTTTTTTTCTGTTCGTACTCCTTTGTTTCCACATTCTCAGGTGATCAAGCATTGGCTAGACGAGGACGGTAGGGCAAATCCGTTCGTTAACAACAGACCTGGAGATCGGTGGTGGAGAAGTTTTAAAACTCGCCACCCAGATCTCGTGTACCGCACACCACAAAGTCTAGGAAAAGAACGGGCCATAGTCAGTCAACAACGCATTGACAGATGGTTTGACGACCTAGAGAGTTACTTGAGGGAAAACAACGCGCTTAGTGTGCTACATGAACCAAATAGGATCTTCAATGCTGATGAAAGTGGGTTTTCTCTTGGAGGGATGTACGGAGACCGTGTGTTGGCTGAGAAAGGCGAGAAATACGTACAGGTTTTCAAGAACTCAGAGAAATCCCAAGTATCTGTGTTGGTGACAACATCGGCCGCTGGAAACTATCTTCCTCCAGTCATTCTTCTGCCGGGTCGTCCTGACGCCGCCGCCCTAGAAGGAAGACCAGAAGGATCTTTCTTCAGCTGGACGAAGAAGGGGTGGATGGACAAGAAAGTCTTCTTCAGCTTTGTTGCCAACTTATTCCACCCCTACTTGGTTCAGAAGAAGATACCACTTCCAGTCCTTCTTCTGGTAGATGGTCTCAGGGCACACCAGAGCCTTCAGGTGTCAAAATTCTGTAGGGACAATGGCATCATTTTGTACCGCTTCCCTCCTAATGCCACTCATGTGCTGCAGCCTTGCGATCTTAGTGTCTTTCGATCACTTAAGGCATCATGGTGTACTGCTGAGCGAAACTTCCGGTTTCGGAATCCTGGGGATTATGTCACGAAAGGTACTTTCGCACAGGTCTTCGCAGACGCCTGGAATGATCTGGTTCGTAAGCAGTCCGTCGCCGTGAATGGCTTCAGAGCAGCGGGGATTTTCCCGTATACGCGGCAGTTCAATGCATGTGTGCTCAGACCGTCGGCTGTATACACATTCGGCGACGAAGACGCACCACAACCAGACGTTGGCGGAGGAGGAGACAATGCCATGGGAAGACCTCCAGCACCCATTCCACCTCCAGCACCCATGCCATCTCCAGCACCCATGCCACATGCAGCATCCGCATCAGAAGAGGGAAGAGGTGACGATGAGGCTGGACCTTCCAACTCGAGATCCATTACCCCTACAAGTATGCCTACAATCACGCCACGCAAACCGCCGATTCGAAACGCTCAGTACATCTCCCCTTGTCTTGAACACTATATTGAGTTTCCTGAGGTACGTGTCCCAGGTAGTCGGAGGCGAAAGCTGCAGCTTCCAGAAGCGATTTCTGGAGATGACTTCATCTCTCACATGGAAGAAAGACTGGAAAGAAAGAATGAAGAAGAAGAGTCGAAGAAAAGAAGGAAGGAAGAGAGAGAGAATCAAAGGAAAGAAAGACAAAGGCAAAAAAACATAGAGAAAGAAGAAAGAAGAAAGAAGAGAGAAGACCTGAAGAAGAAGAAAGAAGAGATGAGGATGTGTGCAGAAAATAGAAAGAAAGAACACAGAGATCCGAGCGAGACTAGGACAGAAGAAATGAACAGTAAAGAAGGAATGAAACGAAAGGAAGCAATGAAGTTGCCAGAAAGAATGCAAAAAAACAACGATGTGAGTTTGGAAGAAGGAATGCAAAAGAAGAGAGACGAAAACAATGAAAATGACGGTACAATGGAGAATATCATCGAAGAAAAAGGGAAAAAAAAGAAGAAAAAAGAAAGAATCGAATCAAATGATGTCGGTTTTGTATGCCCTGCATGCAGGAAAGAGGAGGCCGCCGAAGATCGATGGGTTTCCTGCGATTTCTGTGATACATGGCTGCATTTGGAATGTAGCGAACTGAGAGATAAGCTTGATGAAGAAATCTCGAAATACACGTTTAGATGCCCTTTCTGCTAAACTGAAAGCGGTCGTTCTCATGTTCCATCTTTCTATTGGTTAACAGAACATACCAGTGAATATGATCTTGTTAGTGTGTTTTTTTAAATGAAATTTTCAACAATATATTCCGAATAACCTTCTGAAATCTTCTGAAATTCTCTCTATCTATCACCTTTGCATGTGATAAAAATGTTTTAAGTTAAAATTGTCTGAGTTGTCGTTTAGCTTCACCAAGTTCATCATTGAATCATGGTGAATTTGATCGACATCGTAATGTTCTAGATATGGATGGAGCATGTTTGTACAGAAGCGAAAATAAGCCTACAGTCTCGAAATGGTAAATACGATCATTCATGCTGGATGATGGACACACACAGATTCAAGACTGACTAAATCGTCACGAAAGTCATCAATATCAATGTTACGCTCGCTCATACGTATTATTTGTTTCATAATGTCGAAGCACATATTCATGTGCATTATTCTTCATTGCAGAACAGCTGAAAAATGCAGTAAACAGTTCACAATAAATATAATTATGAGAAAAAAACATGAGGCTTGCAATGGTCTTACAATTTGTCAAATCATATGCTCCACTGGATGCCCCTTTGAGTTCAGGCAAAACATTGGCACATTTAAACTGAAAATTAAAACAGCAAATATCAAATGAATCGTTTATAAATGAGACGTCGTGACAGGAGTCAATTAAAGAAGATATATCTTCAATAACGATGTTGGGATTGGATCAAGACCGTATTTTGTTGATGACGATGTAGTGATAACTTTCGCAAGTTCGCTCTCAGACAGAGCGTTGAGGCATTCAAATGAAGAGGAACAGTGCGTGGACTCTTCATACAGCAAGGTGTTTGAATTATTTTGTAACGACTGAAGTTCTGCACAGATATTATCTAATTATTTCAGAAGTAGTTCAGAAAACGTTGCGGTAACACTTTGTCATGTTCCTTATGAGATGGAAGGTTTTGAGGAGCGGTTGGATGCAACATTTTTTTTTTTTAATAATAACATTTTTCGGCATCTTCGTACGTGGTATGTTTTCATTCTTGTTCACAATTACCTGAATTCACGGGAACGTCTATGGGAATTTCCCTTCAATATATAGATTTTAAAGCCTTTACGGTGAACTATATAATTATGCAGTCCTTTTTTATAATTAATTCTGTTGGAATTGGGGTGATTGATCTACAAGAGATATATCAATGTGTGACAACCCTCTCCCCTCCTTCTCCTTCTCCTCCTCTTCCCGCTTAGCGAGATTGTCGGCGCTAACGCCGATGCATGAAATGCATGAAAAGTCAGTTTTCTTTTCTTACTTACATTCCTCCGTCACCCTCTCCATAGGAAAAAAAAATACTGGTTACGGACGTTGTTTGCCTCCGTGATATTCAGGCAATCACACCTTGGTAAGAAGTTGAATTCAACGTAGGATGCACTGTGCATCATCGCTGTTGAAAAACTGTGCTAATCTGCCACCTGAAATCCATTCGAAATCAAAAACATTCTCGCATTGAGAATGGTTTTGTCACTTGTTAACATATGGTAATATATATATATATATATATATATATATATATATATATATATATGTGGATTACAACTATTTGTGTTTTTATGCAGGATAAAAGTGAATTAGGAATGTCTTTTGAGAGATGAAAACCGGTCGCCCCAGCTGATCTCCGATCGCGGCGCGCGTTACATGCGATAATGTCTGGCAACTTTAGGTAGTGGCGACTTCATGGTAATCAACATTAGATTTATTGTGGGTTGTTTGCTTTTAATTCTTGGAGATGATTTGTCACTTTGGTCTTTAGTCTTTTTTTAAATCAAAATAGGTCACATTATAACTTCTGTTATAACCTCTTTTCTAAGAACCTACGTTTTCACATATTGATTGCCAAGTATACTTAAGCTCTTGTATACTATATTCATATAATGCTACGATATTTCTCCGATCATTATGTCTATTGCCCTGTTCTTTCTCGCGTCACTTTTTCTCACTTTCTCGACATACTTCTCACGAGATCGATGTCTCTGTAAAACGTTTTTGTCTGTTCTGTTCTTTTCTATTTATTGTTAGCTTTGCCTCATTTTGTCTCGTCTCATAGTCAACTCTCCATTGTATTGTTACTCCTACTCCAGTCTCATTTCATGTTTATTTGTTTGTATATCTGTCTGCTTTTGTTGATCTATCTCTCTAGTGAGCTTCCAGACTATTACTTTTTTTTATCAACTGATGTTTTTCCTCTGAGGGGCCCACAATCTACCAGCTTTGTCTTCTTAGTGGGTCCCTCCATTTTTCGAATTTTGCATACTGTATAATACTTCTAATCACCTGAGTTATATGATAGTGTATAATTATCATAAGGTGGTGCAATCATTGTATATACATTTTTTCATGTTATACTTTACGCACCTTAATTTCTGTTATCAAAAAAGTGATGTTCATATCTTTTTTGTCGAAAAATGAAATAAAACATTGCATTGAATTGAATTGAATTGAATTAGATACTAGTGAAAGCAAAATGCTGTAGACTTCACATACAATATTGATGCTTCTAGAATGACGAGTTACCTCTCGTGTATGTTGGACTCTCCAATGACAACTGGTTAGTCTGTAAATGTACACCTTTATCAGATGTTGATCATACTGATAGAATTGTGATACTAAGTCTATCAATTGTATGCTATAAGCTGTGTGACTTCTGCAGCTGTTGCCAGTACAGCTATATTGACAGATAGTTGACACTATGACTTGGATAATTACTTGTCTGCTCTTAGAAGGGGCAATCCTGGCCTGGGGTGATGACACGTCAAGTGCCATGAATGAGTGCCATGTAAGTTGGTGTATGGTACAATTCAGCAACAACAACAAAAAAAAAAAGTAAATAGAAGAAATGAAGAAAAATAAATAGCATGGGTACTAGGGAAACTTGAGCTATGTAGAGTTAAGGATGTAGGAGCCTACAATGAAATTGCATTGTGAGCTTTTTTTGGCGCTCTCCGACATACAACTGTAGCAGGGTTCATGGCGACAAATTCTAGTTTTTCATTGCTGATGCAAATGACAACCCTTTCAGACTGCTCTGTTTCATTTTTGTTTCATTCCTGCATCCATGGAATATCCCTTTTTACTTTGAGTTTGTTTCTTTTTATCTTTTTCACTCTTTTTTTCTTACCATTGGGACAGATGAATACCATGGCTTAACTTACAATATAGTTATAAAAGTTACACATTTTCATCCTTTCTGTTTTCAGAGTAGCTGCCTGATGTTCCCTTGGGCTGGTGATGTGTATGAATTCAAGGAAGCTTATTTACTTTACACTCTTTTAGTGGTGTTTTTTAGATTTATCAGAGCTACTTAATTAAGCATTAGGAGATGACAAACTGACATGAGTTACTCTTCCCTGACTATAAGAATCTTGTTGATGGACCCGATTATTCTGTTTGACCTTCCTCATGGCAAAAATCCCTATCTCAAAGACAGAGAGAAGAAAGGCCTAAATGTTGATGATCTGATACACATTGTTCACCGATGCAGGCAAATAGTAGTATCACGTTTCAGCTGTTTTAGTATTTAGTACAATGATGTACCGATAACCCTTATGTTTTATGGAAAGTCTTGAGACTATAAACAGTTTATACCAGTTATTGATTGTATTCTAAGCCTATACCAAGCATGACGTGTATACGCTTTTAATGATTTAGTGATATATATGTTTATAACGAAATTGTCGGGAAAAGTTGTGAGACATTGACACTATGTATAAAATGTTAACGGATTTCTTTGTAAAGTTCCATGTTTGTCAGGTTTGTACGTCTAGAAATGATCTAAAGAAAAATGGAAGAACAGAGAGAAAAAAAAATATTGCATTTGCAATAAAACAGCGCAGTGCACATGCACATGAATTTATTTGCACTAGATCTATTCTGTTATGCGTTTTGAATATCTTTCAAAGCCCTCATGCATCATTCAGTTCAATACATGTGAATAATGCCTCTTTCATAGCTTGTATAATTCCATTTTCGCAACTATGAATCAGCAAAGCCGGTCTTCCACAATTGAAGAGTTTGTGTGCAAAAACCGATAAGTCCATATTTGCCAAATGGAGATATTTGTGATGAAAGGTCAATAAAAATAAAGAGAATATAAGAAATTTTTTTTGCTTGTTTTTAACAAAACTTTAAAAATGTACCTTTATATGTAGTGACCTATATATCATTTAAAAGGTATTATTTTGTACTTTATGACAGAGACCGTAATTCAATATCTTCAAAAATGGACCTATCGGTTTTTGCGAACAAACTCTTTACATGATAATAAATACGACACAAAATGCAACATACCTACACATTAAAAAAAAAAAGACATTAATGTGATAATGGATTATTCATTCAGATATGGAAATTGAATACAATTAGAATATTCACCACACCGTATATGGTCGAAAATTTATGTTTATCTCAAGACTTGGCACACGTGTTGAGGAAGCGTGCCCATGTCATCATTCAGAAAGGGACTATCTTAGCATCCCCTGGAGCCTTACATCATAATGTGCGCGCGCCATCTAGTGAGCGGCTACTAGTCAGGGGTGAGCGGCTACTAGTACAGGATGTAACGACGAACGTGTCGCGCGTTTATTCCGTTATTCGACTTCGTGAACAGATATTGGTGACATACATAAGAAAGAGCAGTATCGGCGACCACATTTCACAGGATTGGATCGGGAAGGATATAATTTGGTAAAGTTATGAACAATAAAGTATCAAAGTGAGCGGTAACTAGACAGGCTACTGTACATAGATCTACCTCCGTACATCAGATATTTACTATAAAACACTTTTACGGACTAGGGCCAAACGCAAGGTAAGTTATCCATATCTGGGATCCGAATTCGATAGAGTATATACATTCTCATTAGCTAGAATCCTGAAATTTCTACGGTCCAGAGGGTGTTTTAGGAACAATTTTTTAGGACTCTAGGAGTAGGGCTAATGTTAGTCTAGATCTCTAACGTTAGCTCTATCTAAAGATGAAGCATGTTAGATCTACATATAGGCCTATAGCTATAAAATTATGCAGATCTGACATATGGATGTGCAAAATTTCGGAATTACTAGCCCGACCGTGCTCGACCAGACGACGTGCGAAGCATGGCGTTCCCGACCTGCTTCTAGTTCTAGCACGAGTTAGCAGGTATCGACTTTTCGAGAGTCGAGACTATAAAGCACAAAAGCACAAGTAAAGTCTAAAAAGACAGCTGTATTCTTCTTAGTTCTAAACAAGATAGATTCAGTAAGTAAAAATCTTCGAAAATTATATGTAGCAAAGTTCACGTACCTCCCTTTTTAGGAAGATAACTCGCTGAAATGTGCCTCCGGATCATGCAGAATTCACGCTTTGAACCACGGCGCTGTGTACTGAAGCAACAGCGCATGCACAGCGCCGGCTCGTTCGTTCCTTGCGTGACGTCATAATTTTGGTCTCCGAAATTTCGCCGTCAGATCGAGTTCTGGTGGTCAGAAAAGGGTCTCAAAACATCATTCATCCATCGTTCTAGAGACGTTTTCACCTTCTGAAAGTTAATAATATTATTCATATTCCTAGAGACTTAAGCTTTCCAGAAATGTAAGATTCACCTTATTTATGAATATCGAACAATTTTTTCTCGTTCATCGTTCTTTAAATGCTCAGTGATGGGGGGGGGGGGGGTGAGATAATAGAGTAAAACATCTTTGCGACAGATGTACTCTCTCGACAGAATTCGAATCTAGGATATTTAATGCCTAGATCATTATTTCACAGCTTCCATCGAAGAAGAAGGTTTATCTTTGAGCAGCTAAATGGATGTAATAATCCAGATTTACTCCCGAGGGAAGGGCGAAAGTGATAGTTCTGTGAAAATTGATAGGCTATAGGTAGTTCCTCAAAAGAGCTTTGTAATAACTCCTTCCATTCATTACTTTACTTTTATTGAAACCCCACCAACCCTCTGTGCAACCGTGATAATAGTTGTACGGATAATGTGACAGTACAATCAGTCACATTATGCTACGTGACATATCGCCAAACAAGGCTCTCGAAACTCTTTAGCAATAAGGAATGATTTACGTGGAATCACCTGTTTCCGATCTTCGCCATTTTCCTCAAAGTTTCAAGTGTGACAATACGTCTGGCGGCTGGTACTAGCGTCCTCAACGGCCGCCTGGAGGTCTATTGGAATGGCGCCTGGGGCACCGTGTGCGATGACCACTTCGACGGCAACGACGCTGCCGTGGTATGTCGACAGCTGGGCTTCACTGGCCACAGCACCTACGGCTCTGCTTCCCCTGGGACAGGCGATATCGTCATGGACGATCTCGCCTGCACAGGATCGGAGAGCAACCTCGCTCAATGTGGCCACGCGGGGTACCTCGTCGAAAACTGCGGACATGACGAGGACATAGGGGTCACTTGCGCAAGTAAGCCAACATAATTATACCTGTATCAGTTTATTTCAGCGCGACTGTGGTCTGTTTCGCTCTGCAACATTGTGGCAATTCATGTGGCAATCAAATGGAAAGAAGCTTTAGTAGCAGAAATAGAGAAAGAGAGAGAGTCATGAGAGTGGCGAAGTCTGGTATCGCCCTCTCTGCTTTCCAGGAGAAAGAGAGGTGGAGAGAAAGGGGGAAGGGCAGGGAAGTTATTCGAACAGTGTTGTCCTTCAGAAAAGTGAATAGCATTCACTCCGGGCATTTGTATCTATATTGTGGGATTGAATAAGCAGAAAAAACTTTATTATCTCAATCAATTCGCTTCTTACATGTATTCCAGAAGAAGTTATGTGTCCTACATACTCTTTCTGACATATTTGCATATGTCTTTGCAACTACTGAAGCGATTACAAAAAACTTTGCAAGTTTGTTTGTTTTGTGTATTCCATTTGTATAAAATAATTGAGAAATTGTAAATCGCCAGTACTTGCCTGATACGAATAAAATACCAAATGTACCATAATCATAAAATTCCCAAAGATTTAATGAGACATCCAGGTTATATTTCAATATTTCACTCGATTAACGTCAATCTATACCGTAATTCAACTTGGAAGCCGGGTATTACAAAGGGGAGCTTCCCATAATATGCAGTAAGCGAGAGTTATTTTATACATGAATGCGATATGCATGTATTATAACATGGGGATTTTTTTCTCTCTCTCACTGAACGACCAGGTACTCAAATCCGGCTTACCTCTGGCTCCTACGGTAGGGTGGAGATATACTACCAGGGGGCTTGGGGCACGGTATGCGACGATTACTGGGACAACAACGACGCGGCCGTGGTATGCCGAATGTTGGGTTACAGCGGGGGCACGGCGTACTCGAATGCTTACTACGGGGCCGGCTCCTCGTCGCAAGCCACCGTGCTCGACGACGTCCAGTGCACCGGCTCTGAAATCGACATCGGAGCTTGCAGTCACAATGCATACCTTGATGAGAACTGCAGCCATAGCGAAGATGCCGGGGTCTCTTGTTAAATTCATCTCCTTTCTTTGTACATTCTTGTTTACCACACTTGTTTTTGTTGTTCATATCTTTGCATTTTTGATTGTTTGCAGTGACATTGTACTCAAGAATATTTTCTTTTTCTCATGTTGCCCTGAAGAATTAGAAAAGGGGAATACTGCTTTATGCTATCTCTCCACCATTAATTGTCTTTTCTACTTCCTTTGCTCTTAAATGAACATCCGATTAGGCTGAAACAATACCTCTATGACGGTATACGATAATGCAATGGCGTCAAATTGCGGTTTAGGTTTTACTCAAATTATCTTCATGCCTTTTGCTGAGGTTAATTTCGAAGCGCAAGCGTGGTTGAATACCTTATTCCGTATTGACGTTATGACAATGCTACAGCCGACTTAAAACAGAAACACGTTTGTATTATTAATATTTTGATGGATCTTTTTTGCTCATACATGTAAATCCTTTTTACGATGTTAAAAGAGCTAGGTGATATCATCACACTTGTTAGAGTGACGATTCCTGATACAGCAGTTAACTCCACCTTGTATTTCTTTAATATAATTTGTATGTGTACTTTAGCATTGATGCAGATGTTGACGTCGGGTTTATTACCTCCGCCAAGGAAGGGTGTGGATATAAAGTGATCATCGGCGCTGGTTTGTCTGTTGCCATAATAAATCAAAACGATGACAACGGATTTGAATGAAAATTGCAGGAAAATTACATAAACTGATAAATACACATGGAACAGATGATTCAAATTTGGTAGTAAAATGTGAATTTCATGGGTTTTTGAAGGATTTTCTTATCATTATTATTATTATTTTTTACAGTTTGAATTTATTCATTTTTCTTTTGCAGATAGGGTCAATGAAAACAGGAGTTCAAGCTGCGAGCATTTGGGATTTCCATACGGGCTTTGCTCGGGCGAGGCGCCGCGCGGCACCTGGAAACTGATCACGTAAACAAGAGGCTTCTATCAGGAAATTGGGCAATTTTCAGCATGCGTGTATAATAATGGGTGGAAATGAGCTGTTTGGCGAGGATGTCTGCGCTATACGACGTTTTTTTTTTTTTGGTTGAATATTTCGCCTTGTGAATGAAGCATAAGGCCATTGGACTTTGATCCTATGATATTTGTCATGTTCCTTTGTCGTCGGAATACCCATAAAGAAAGAAAGAACCTCCCCCTTTTTAACTGCGCTTTTACAGACCTATGTCTGCTAATGCAGATTTACGGATTTTACATCAACCTTAACAAATCAGAAACATGTCTTCTTCTGAATTGTAGGTTTGTTCGAAACTGAATGGCCTGGTAATTAATCTATGCATTTTATTTTCATTTCCCCATGGTTTAATTTGAGACGGAGATGAGTAGTATAACACCTCTAAAGTTCATTGTATTCTACTCTTTTTTGCCTTATATAGATTATGGAATCCTGGCATGTGGAACTGCTGTACAACTAGACTCAATTCTTTATTATTGATACAGAAAAGAGCTATACGGATAATTAACTTCGCCACATTTCTGGAACACACTAATGTCTTATTCTTTTCCAGTACAACACTTAAGATCCAGGATATATATCATTTCAATATCGGGTCATTTATGTATCAATTAAACTCAGGTGGTCTCCCTGATGTGTTTTCTTCGATGTTTGTCAAAAATACTGAAGTTCATTCTTATCCTACTAGACAAAAAGATTCTTTTCATCTTTCTCCTGAACGGACCGTATCTGCTTTAAAAACAAGAACCACTGCAGGACCTAAATTTTGGAATGAGTTGGATAGAGAAATAATCCAATCTCAGTCTCTTTATTCATTTAAGCATAAACTTAAACTAGTTTTTCTGAAATCATATCTATAGCTATTCTTCAATCCTCCTCGACATTCTCTGTTCATACTTCACATTACTAACATTATTGATTATGTAACATGTGCCTCGCTCGTGATTTCTATATTATCTCCTGAACTTCCTTTGTACACTTGGTATCTCTGCTATTGTACACTGCATCTGACTTGTACCTCGCTCGGGTGATCACCCAACTCTCAAGAAGTCTTGTGCTGCGGACATTGTTTTCTTTGTTTTTTGTTTTTTTTTTTGTTTTGTTTTGGTTTTTTTTTTACTTTTCGACGTTTACATTGTTCCAATTCACAAATTGTTATTACTTTAATTACCTATACCAAGTAAGAAATAATCTCACATTCGCATCTGGGAATCTACACCCTACAAGCAATGCTTCTATGTAGATTCCTCATATTTCACGTTTTTTTTTTTTTTATTGTCTTATAAGCTGTACTTGACAATTCATCCATGCTTTTGTATTGTGATGTTTATGTTTTATGTATTTGTTGTAATGTGGAATATGGAACAATAAAAACAAACAAACAAACAAAGTCTATAACTATTTTGAATTCATATTTGTTCTATTCACAGGATTCGTTCAGTGGAATAATTAGGTGAGTGATTTTTTTTTTCGATGTGTATAGTAAAGCGCCCTCTTCAAAGTGGCCTTGTGCAGTAGTCGCAGTTGATATCAAAAGATTGCTGGCTCGTTTCAGATAATGTACACATACACGCGAATAAAAACACGATATATCTAATCCTAGTAAACCTTTCCAGGTTTTTGTTTGTGTGGGTGTGTGTTGTTGTTGTTGTTATTTTCAGAAGTACTGGTGAACGCAATAGATAACATTATACACTCATACACTCACAACACACACACACGCATATAAGCGCCCACAGACAGCAATGTATGTTTTGCAGCGTTTTTCATTTTTATCATTGCCATTTCTTTCCCCTCCGTTCACAAAAAAGTTCAAGTGATTTCGTTTTGGAAGAATGATGGGACCGTGGTGTTTTGAGATAAAAGCAGACATATTATGTCTGCTTTTAAATGACAAACTATGCACAATTGATATTGACAACTGCACCACGCAATTCAGTCCAATGGTTACAACGTAAACTAGCTCTGAAATGGTGTAGAACACAGAAAAAATAGATAGTCACAATTTGTATGGGAGGTTGGCGGAATTTTGCTGTGATCTGCGATGATTCAATAATCATTTTCTTGCTAAGTCTATTCTATAAGCCTGACAACCAGTTATGTATAACAACTCGACTAATAGAAGATACAGTAGGACGGAGCTATGTACAATGTGCAATACATCCGTGGGGTTTCACAATAAGTACAAATATGCTCTCAGCCAATCAGATGCAGAAATTCCAGTAGCTGTATAACAGTTTGTCAGAAATAACAACCCTGACAAAACGTTTGATGAAATGCTTTCCAGATAAAGGGCAAAATCAGAACCTGATGCGTATCTTTAACTTGTACTTGGATAACGTGCTTCTCTGGATGAATTTGTTGTAATTGAAATCATTTTTGTTTTGTTTGTCCTCCTGTCACTTACGGATCATAATCATGAAATGCCCACAGAGGCAAAATTATCGTCCATGTGTACTTAACTAATATGGAGGGCGAATTCCACAATTTTATCTGTCCTTAAACTTTTTGGCTTATTTTTAGATTTAGCCGGCCAAAATTGGAATCACTTGAAATATCCTTACCTTTATCAATATTGTCCACATATCTTGGTATACCGATTGATTTAGCCGTCCAAAAACGGAATCAGTTACAAAATCATTGTGATTGTGTCAACAGGTAGACTCCAAAAACGTGGCTGAGGGGGAGTTGTGAGTAGAAAACAAATACGTAATTGCAGGGCAATGTCAATTTACAAAATAACAAATGAGTAAATATAAACAAGACATTGCTGAAGGCATTGTTGTTGCGTTGATAAGGTTATTAATCGATTATAACAAGAGATCACAGAGTGATTACGAGCTTGTTTGCTTGACAGGCGGTTATTGTGTCCTCAAGGGCTCCAGCAGCAAATCCCGTTTTATCATTCCAATAAAAATCAGACGTTTGTAGAAAATAAATTGTATGATACACTACCGAGCTAATGATACCAGGATCACCGATTGCATTCTTTACCAACCTAAGATTATGAAATATCTCTACAGAGTTATGGTCGCATGATCATGGAATATTAATACAGTTGTATTTTATTATGTCAATGCCAGGGTAACTTTCAAGGACAACAAAGCCTTTTTATACAGTGTGTATTATATAGTACCGAAAGGTAATCCAACTTAGGAGGGCTACTATTTCATAATTATCAGCGCAATGTTGGATGTGGGCAAAGGGGAACCCTTCCTTGTTCCATTGATACCTAACTTGGAAAAAGTGCAATTTGTCATTGTTATCTTTAAAGTGCGTGTGCTCAGTCATGCATAAGAATTGTCAACATTAAGAGGAAGATTCCCCCTTTCCTCACATCCAACACTGCGCTCTCCATAGCTGACAATTTATAAAATAGTAGCCCTCCAAAGTTGGATAACTTTCTTTTGACACGCACTGTATAACAGATACGCTCCTTAGAAGATTGAAGGTGACTCTTCGAATTTGACATATCTTCTTCATTAGACCTCAACTTTGTTTTTGTTTTGTTTTGTTTTTTCATTTCAAATGTCTAAATGTTAAACATGAAAAGACGGCAGCCCCTCCTGTCCTCGTCGTCTTTTCCTTATTCCTTGGGGGCCCTTCCCGATCTCCGCATACAAATTAAACGTTTTTAAACGTATTAAACTTATTTTATGGAGGGAGGGAGAAGGAGAGAGAGACGGGGAGGGAGGCGCATAGAATATTCTACTTGGGATAACAACAACCAAGGACAAAACGTGTACATCGGTACACCTGGAATCAAAATTTCAACAAGTCAAGAACGTATCCCACGAGAACTGACCAACACATTTCCATAGTAAGTACTCTACTGCTTCTTCTTAACTTTTTGAAATGATCGCAATGCAAGATGAGCCAGACCAAGACTAGTTATTAACGTTTAGCATATGCCTCTGATAATTTTTTTATTGGAAGAAAAATGAGAATGAAAGAAATGAATTGAGTTCAATTTGAATTGAACGTATTGTATAAAGCGATAAAGAAATGCTCCAAAACTAGTAAATATTTGTTTTCTTCTCTTTGTTGTCGTTTCTTTCTTTTTCACCAGCAGAATGAAGATGCTCCGTGCTTTTGTTGGAATTGTCTGATATAGAAAATGCACAATTAGTTACAATGAGTCACAATTTCCCGTTTTTTTTTATATTCCATTATTAGATAATCGCGTTTAATTGGATGGAAATCGTGGAAAATGATGGGTTCTTTACACAGCTGCCTTACTGCTATACTCTAGTAGTACATGTACACACATTGTTGCAGAATGCATTTGGCAATACACTCAGTTAGCTCACCTGAGACAAAGGCTATCATGCAACGTCCGGTGTCCGTCCGTACGTTTGATCTTCCTTTTGAAAAAAAAAAATCGTTTATGTTTTTCTATCTCTCCTTCTCCCTGCACATGGAGTTCGCCAAGTTAATGAAAGAAGCGAGAGAGAAGGACGAGTTGAGATTCTGTGCGAAGTCGAATGGGACATGGTGTGTGACGAATCCTGGAGCTTAGAAGATGCTAACGTTGTCTGCAGAATGATGGCTTTCCAGGAAGCCTGGACAGCTCCTTGCTGCGCCACCCTAAAATGGTCATGGATCTGGACGAATTCTACTCGACAGTGTGGAGTACGATGGGACGGAAAATTACTTGGCAAAGTGTAGGCATGGCGGTACTGGAATCGATAAATTGCACGCATGGTGAAGATGCGGACTTTATTATGTATCAACTGTGAGTAGAAATTCCAGTGTAATTTGTTTATTGTGAATTGTAGTTATTTGATAAGTATCTCAAAATATTTCAGATATTACCTGCACTGTTTATCACAAATATCTTATAGCGATTTTTCATGTTACTTTGAACTTGCAATACAAGCTACACTACGGTAAATTATGTTTTTCGTTTTTTTTTTTTTCCGTGTTAACACTTTTGGAGATATAACATCTCGGGAGGGGTACCATATCACTTGATATTGATTTCAAACATTATATCCATTGTTTGCGCAACAAGAAATATGTTCAACGCTGCTATAGCTTCTGACCATCTGGGACGAACACTGTACTGGGCTTTCTATAGCTCAGTGGGTAGAGCACCGGGCTAGCAATCCGGAGGTCTCGGGTTCGAATACAGATGGAACCCCATTTTCTTTGCTCATTTTTCCACTAATAGATTAAATTCATTTCTGGTCAGTTTCCTTTCATTTGCGTTTGTTGCATACTAAAAAAGCTGCATCACTTCGGTGATCCCTCGCATTTATCTCCCACGTTGATTTATCCTTCGGGTTTATGTCAGGTTCAAGTGTGTGGTGTGTGTCACACACAAACTCACAGCTATAGCTTCTGCCCATTCGAGCATTGAGAATTAAGGGTATCTGGGACGAACACTGTACTGGGGCTTTCTATATGTCAGCTGGTGGAGCCCCGGGCTTGCAATCCGGAGGTCTTGGGTTCGAATCATGATGAAATCCCATTTTCTTTGCTCATTGTCCACTAATGAATAATACAATTATTACAATTATCATGTCATCAACATCCATGAAGCTGCAGTAACGATTTCACCAGTTTACGAGTAATGCATACAGCGGTGAACTTGCACTCAATCGCGAGTCCCACATTATTATGGCAATTCGTGTTATTCCTCCAATCAGGGCAGGAACTGGAAGTCCGTCTGGCTGGTGGCACTAGTGAGATGGAAGGACGGGTAGAGGTTCTCCCCAACGGCGAATGGGGCACGGTCTGTGACGAATCCTGGGGAATGGATGACGCCAACGTCGTCCACAGAATGCTCGGCCTCGGAGGTGCCGCCAAAGCCTCGTGCTGCGCTCAGTTTGGCCAGGGCTCTGGAAATATCCTGCTGGACAATGTGATATGTAAGGGAAGTGAAGACAACGTAGGCTCTTGCTAACATTCTGATACCGGCGAACACAACTGCAGACACGACGAAGACGGGATTGTCATTTGCTCTGCCAATGGTTAGCATACCATTCAAAGCAAATCATTCATTAGTGTTGCCTTTGTATGCATAAAACGAATTCATAGGCTAAATTTAGTGGCGACAGTACAACCTCTCCCTTTCCTAAAGCCACGCTGAGCGTCGCTCAGTACATATTCTGCATTCGCTCTGGTGCGTTCCTCCAAGAATTTTGCATAGATCTTTCCTACATGGCTGAGGAGTGATATGCCCCTGTAGGTGCTACAATCCTTATTCCCCCTTTTCTTTCATATAGGTACCACAATAGCGTTCTGGCAGTCTTCTGGAATTATCCTTTCCTCCCAAGCCTTTTTAAAGATGGTAGCAATCCACTCAACTCATGCCTCTCCACAGGCGAGGATACCTGAACTGTTGTTATGTCATCTACGCCTCCTGTTTTTCCTTTAGGACTGTTCTTGATGATCCTTCTTACTTCACTCTCCAATATGTGGGTTGGAGTGATCTGGGTGGTTGGGAGTGAATTCTGATTGTCTTGTCAATCACTCCTGATGGGTTTAGGAGGTATTTCAAATAATCCCTCGATCTCTGCATGATCTCATCCTCTTCCTGCAGGGGTTGCCCATATGCATCATTGATCACAGTATTGGGGTCGAAGGGTTCATGTCGTACCCGCATGGCTTTCACGCTGTTGTAAAACTCTCTCGGTGAGTGTTTACACAATTCGCTGAGCTCTTCACCATCCTTTTTTTCCACGAGGCCTCCTTTGCTGCTTTTACCACTCGCTTGCTGTTTCTTCTTGCGAGTCTGAACGTCACGTAGTCATCGTCCTGCTTTGATTTCAGCCAGATCTTGAACAGTCTCTTCTTTTCTTTCGTTGCCTCCGTGACGTCCTCGTTCCACCATGCTGTCGCCTTTCTAGTCATTTCTAGTTCCGTTCCCAGCCTTTCTATTGCCGCATGCCTCCTGCAAGGTGTCCAGAAGAGCTGTTTTGAAGGTGCTTCAGGCCTCTTCAACATTCATATTTGTGGGGTCCACCTCGTTCAGCTTTTGGCCTACCATGTTGACGATATGGTCCTGTTACTCAGTATTTTGGAACTACCTCATGTAAATTCTCTCTTTAATCTTTTAATCTGTTATCCTCTTCTTCTTTGTTGTGTGTTTCAAAATGAATTGTCTTTGATCTGTGTCCAGGATCGCGTTTGGAATGGTCCTGGCATCCGTATTGCTGTTTCTCGTACCGGTTTTTGTTAGAGTGAAGTCAATCTGAGACCTTACGTTTTTGTCATTCCACTTTTAGCAGGTATAGATTTGGCTGGGTCGATGTTGGAAGACGGTGTTAGCGACCAGGAGTCCATGCCATGCACACAGTTACAGCAAATGGTTGCCATTGTAATTGCAGCGTGTTCGATGGTCACTGAGCGGGCCAAGATGTGATGTCCATGGCATTCTTTCTCTCACCTACTCTGCCGTTGAAGTCTTCCATGACATAGAGGTCTTCACTGTCATAAATCTTGTTGCTAATGTCTGAGAGATTTCCAAAGAATCTATCCTTTTCTTCATCTGAGTATGTGTCATTACAAGATGCATAGATCTGTATATAATTCGCGATCTTCTTTCCTTCTCTTACTCTTATCTTGACGATTCACTCTGATTCACTCACGCCTTTCGCTATATTGGGATACAGGATAAAACCAACACCGTGTACAACTGCTCTCTGGTCTTGGCTCACTCCGCTCCAGATGAGAACAACATCAGAGTCAATTTTCTTTGTCCCTAGTATTCCTTTCCTTCTGGTGTCTGCTAACCCCATGACTGAGATCTTACGTTGGGTCATAAATTCCACTACAGTATACGAACATTCAGGCTCTTTTGTCGCTCAAGCCATAGATGTTAATTTGATATCCGAAAATCGTTGTCCATTTTCATATCCGGTCCGTTTTCAGTTTTTATCAATCCGTTTATGTCTCCTTTGTTTGAATCGAGCAATTTTTATCTGTTACCGCCTAGCTAGACCCGTCGTAGCTTCACAAGAGCCTCATTGGGCAGCATTACCTGTTTCCACCTCCTGCGGCGGAAATGGAAATGCGGAGTTGGGCTTTAGGAGGCGATACACAATGCAATACTCTTAAATGTGTAAATGATATACATCGCCTAATCCAAACTAGATAATAATACAATCGATTACTAAAGTATGGGTATCAGTGGTATATTTTGTATTTTGCTATTCTAGCGGTACCCAGCACCTTTTATATAGTAGATCTCATAACAATTGCAGAAGAACAGACGATAATGATATGTCAATTCAATGTACCATGAACTATTTTTTTTTATTATTCATTCATAGCATAGAAACTTGATATCCGTTTTGTTAATGGAAGGAGCGACAATGAAGGACAAGTAGAGCTTTTATTTGAAGGGAAATGGGGCACGGTCTGTGACGACAGCTGAGACATACGTGATGTCATTAATTTTGTCGAATGCTTGGCTACGTCGGGGCCTTGGGAGCCCCTTGCTGTGCTAAATTCGGCCGGGGCTCTGGCTATTTCTTACTGGATGATGTGGTGTGTACCTGTGAAGAAAGAAACTTCGCTGAATGCCGACACACACGACTGCAGTCCCCATACGAAGCGGCGATTGCTGTTTGTATTGACGAAGGAAGGGACTCGAGCAATTCGTAGGACATTCGTTTTTTTTTTTTCTTTTTCTTTTTCGATTTGCACATCATGTTATGAACATTCTCTCAATCCCCCTCTCTCTCTCCGTCTCTCGCTATCTGTCTATATCTTCATCTTCATTTTTGTTATTAATTATGCCTACATTCCTGCAACAGCCTATTATAGTGTTAAGATTTCAGAGACTCCAACTCTCCCGTTTACGGCGGGAGATCTCCCGCCGAAAACCCATTTTTG
This sequence comes from Diadema setosum, assembly GCF_964275005.1. Taxonomy (NCBI): domain Eukaryota; kingdom Metazoa; phylum Echinodermata; class Echinoidea; order Diadematoida; family Diadematidae; genus Diadema; species Diadema setosum. The sequence goes on along the minus strand of NC_092696.1, from coordinate 19,659,525 downwards.
CAAAATCTCCCGTTCTCCCGTTTAAGATTTAATTTCTCCCGCATTGGCTCAATGTCTCCCGCTGGAAAGGATTTCTTACTTATTGCTATCGTATGTCGCAAAAATAAGTCTTAGAAAGCACCAGAGAGCATCTATAACCCTAGGAACTTCGCGCTTCGCACACATTAGCTTGGCGTCTCCCGTTTGCTAGGGGTTTTGGGCCGGAGAATCTCCAGATCAGAAGGTGCTTCGGGTTGGAGTCTCTGAGATTTGTCTGGGTGAGTTAGGTGAATTAGGGCTAGTTAGGTTTGTATCCTTAATTCATGTAATTTCGCATTTAATTTTAGAAATAGTAGGTCAATTCTGTAATTGTTTTATTGTGTTTGGGGAATGCATCCTACATGTACTGCTTTTTTTGCATTCCTCCTCATTTCAAGCATTTTCATTTTTTTTTTTCAAAGTGTTTTTGTTTTCACATTCCTTGGAAATTGCATACCTATGAAATTCAATTACTGTACTTCGTAATGTCAGTGCACGCATTAATCTTCTTTATAAAAAGTTCTATGAGATGGTCTGAAAAAGACAATTTCAGCTGACAAAGCTGTTAATTGCTTAAATTCGTTTTAGGCACTGAACCCGAAAATCTAAGTATGAGCAGACTTTCCTCTTTACTCCTGTAGAGTTCAGGGTTTGGGAACAGTAAGATATAGGACATTTTGATGTTTTGCTTATATCACCGCACAGCTCAGTGAACAAAGATTGGCATTTGACAATGTTAGATAGCACCTTGAACTGATGTAAGTTCTCGTATGACGGAGGCTTAATTCCCTATTCACCTGCTTTTATTTATTTTTTTAATTATCCAAGGCATATTTTTGACTTTTTGACGGCATAATTGTGTTCTGAGATTTTATGTGAAATCATTTATAGGCCTATTAGCCCTTCTAGGGCCAATGAGTCAAATGTGCGCACATATCACACACATACGTATAGACAGGAAATCACTGTGGTATGCAGAGGGGATGAAATTATCCCATTAAATTGATCAAAAGGAGCACAGTCCACTAGACGTCTTAATTCTTGTGTTATGTTTGTAGTCCCAAAATGTGCTTTTATCTTTCAACCTTTCACTCATTCAGACACACAAACACATATTTGGATATATTACAATATTATGTATTATTACCCGTATCAGGCATCTGAGCTGTAGTTATTTGAAATTGTATTCCCCTCGTCAACTTACGCGCAAGGTTACGCGCCACCAGGGAGTTGAGGAGCAAATTTTTCATATTCCCAGCTTTGACAAACGCCTATGGGATTTGCCTGTTAAAAAACAGGGGAATATAGCATCTGGGCACTTGAGCTCCCAGTGAGGAAAACTTGCTGTTGATGACAGTCTCTCGCGGAGTAGTTTCGCGACAAAGGGCAAATTCCCATGGGTTAACACGTAAAACTAAACGACGATCGCTGCTACTGTGTGAGCCTTGCTGTTTCTAGGCGCGCCGCATACCCGAGTTTCGCGACAGAGGGCAAATTTCCATAGTTTAACACGTACAAATAGGGACGATCCCTGCGCCTGTGTGAGTTAGCTGTTATACGAGCGCCGCCTACCTGAGCTGTGTATAGGCCTATAGGGATGCAGCGTGCAGTGTGGTGTAGAGCTCGAGCTGGGGTCGAGTGGAAAATTGTTAAAATTTACATTGTAATGATTTATTTTGCGGCTCAAGATGACTGAAATGGGTAATAATAATGATATGGACTGTCTTCTTTCGGGAGATGCGACATTAATTGCCCTCACTAGAATTGTATACAATTCTAGTGAGGGCAATAAATGTCGTATCCCCCTCAAGGCCAGTCCATATTATATTAATATTTATTTGCATGTCTATGATTTTACTCGAGGATTCCAAATAGGTGAAACGGTCGACGTAGTCAATCTTGAGTTTCTCATAATATTTCATTTACTGATTTTTCTGACGTTTGTGATCATAAAACGAACGGGATATTAAGTATTTAGTAGTTTTTCGTAGGACACCTTTTTGGTAAACACTGTGATTAGGTATGTCTTATTGGTCCTTTTTATTTCTTAAAAATCCTTAACCCTATTCTAACGGGGGGGGGGGGGGTCAAATTGACCCCCCCCCCCCCCGACGTTTCGCGCCACGATTTCGCAACGCGCAAAGCTTTTGCCGCGTCGTTTCACGACTATTTTCACTGAAGTCTCCCCCATATTTTGAGACCAAATTTGCGACGTCCGGGTACACCGTTTTGAAGTTACGTAATGTTTTGCATATGCATGTCAACCAAAAAAAAGCTCAAATTCATGATATCGTGTGCAAATCCAACGCAAATTGTGCTTTTTGGTTGAATTGATATAAATTAGACTATTTCAACTTTTGACCATTGAAATTAATCAATTCTAGTGTAGATAAGCCTGAAAAAGTGCCTGCAACAAGTTTTGGCAAAAAACAATAGAAAACAAGAGGTTGAAAAACAATAAAATACATAAGAAATTAACAAAATAATACAAAACAAAAGAAATGAATTTCAGTTGAGCTTTTTTTCTACACAAAAATTGTTTGATGTGTCTTGAAGAATTCTGACACAAAAATTTAGCAATCCTCCAGTCTTTTTAATGGAGTTATAGGTGAAAATATGATTTCATGCACAAATTTGCATAATTAATTTATTAAAAATAGAAAGGCAATATTTTTCTTTTTTATGACGATGTAATCTTGTAGTTGACATCAAGCTCTATCTTCAGGCAAAATTTCGCGGCAATCGCGCGATCGGCGGCCGAGATCTGAAGGGGGGTCAAATTGACTCTCCCCCCGCCCCCCGGTAAAAACTTAGTCTCAAATAGCCTAGTTAGAATAGGGTTAACACATCCTCAACTTTCAACTCTAGTAACTTTTGGAATGATGCTGCTACTGCTTTTAGAGTTGGTTCTAGTCATGACAGAATGTGTTAATAGATCATGAGGAATTATTTCAGCTTAACCCGATAATCTTTTCATCGTTGCTATGGAATTTATATCCTATATTGTTGCATTTATTTTACTGAGTACAAATTTGTTTGGTTAAGCGTTTCAATACTTCAGAGCGTCTTTCCTCAGTGCACAGAAGAAGAGACATACCTCTTCAAAAACTGGTGCTTATATTAGATTGGAATACAGGAATTAAACGTAGTGCAATAAAAGTAATGCATTTATCTAATAATGTCAAGAAACCTCATTTCTGTGCAGCTTTGGTGCTGTATCCTCATATTCTGAGTTTTGGCATGCATTTATTTCTTTTATTTCATAATGTAGAATGAAAACTTTGGTTTGATTGGTTGGTTGGTTGGTTGTTTTTGTTTTTTGTTTTTGTTAAATCCCAATTTTGGCTTTATACAGTTGCATATTTCTTTTGCTGCAAAATCATCGAAACCCTCAATATCGCCACTATTGTGTAATTGATCCTTACGCACTTCGAAAAATTTTCACACTTTTGCTGTGCCAAATTGTAATCTGTGACAGTTTACATTTTCATTGTTGTAAATGAATAATACATCACTTTCATCTTATCTTCCTCCAATACAAAACAAGCATTGGCATATGGAGGTGTGTATACAAGATGATAATTCATACAACAAAATTTCGTGAAGGATTTCATGTATTTAAGCTTTTACACTTTGACTTAAACTCAAACTTTGATTATCGGTTTATAATGTCTTTGACGCATTTCTGCCATCATATTAATCCAAAGCTATTTTCTCGAAACCGAAAAAAGGTACTTCTTTTAAAAGGTATAAACACATTACCGTAACATTGCTATCCGAAGATGCAGAGCGTGATATAAAATGACATACAAAAGACAAACTCAACAAATTCAACGTATACTCAACATAAAGTCCTTTTTTTATTATTAGGGAGCTTTAGATTTTCGCGACGGGGACGTTCAGTGGAAAAAAAAATGTTCTGAGCATGCGCAGAAGTCGATCTATTTTTAGCTTGCGTCGTCTGAGTTTTTCACTACGCGTACTGGGCTATTTTTACGTCCGCACAGTTTGCAACGTAGAGAACTACTTCATGCACCGATCATATGAGGACGCCATTTCATTTTTTATACGTTGCGTCCCAGCGTAATCTAAAGCTACTTTTCAGCACGACGCAAGGGAGAGGAGAACGTCCAACGCACTCGTGGTCTCAAACGTCCGCGCGTCAGAATCGAAAGCTCCCTATTATTATTATGTACTGAACGCCAATGACTATAATCTGTAAACTTCAGGTAATGTAATTTTTATTATGATGACAGAGGCAATCGTGACATAGAGCACAGATGATAAGATACGCCGAATAGAGATGTTACTTCACAGCTGGTTAAACTGATCCCTGGTTACATTTTGTGATACATGTATCTGATTTTGGTTCCCTGAAAGCATGCGTTGTCTTCCTTGCATGGATTTTTTTTTTTTTTTTTGCCATCGAGAGTGACGGTTGGATAGCTGATTCCTCTGAATGTCATGTGACCCGTATTCATCCAATCAGATGGCAAGATTCCATAATTATATGTGTTGTATAATAAAATCTAATCCACGTCCTTTGTAAAGATGATTTTACGATGATGGGTTCGTTCATTAGTGGATCAAACTTTCATTGGGTCGCTTGCAACGAATTACAGCGCTTCTTATTTCACCCGAGTGGACCCGACTTTTCGCCATTCGACTGCATGGTCACACGACCGGGATTTCCCAATCTGGTGCAAACGATTCCTGGATACCCTGCGCAGACGAGTGTTTGCTCAATGTGTTAGCGTCGAGCTCTCCATCCGTGCGCAAATAACTACTCGCTCTGTCGACTGAAATCCGCCGGTTCGTTTCACCGATGAATGCATCCCTTGGTCGCTGAAAGTAACCATATCAGTTTTTAATATCATCACTATTTTTAACACGGCGACATTAAGAGCTTTCCCGTGCCATCAACGAATTGCATTTGCAAATTTTATATGCACGCCAGGAACGCCAAATTGGCACATTCGCCACCTCCTTGCCTGTCCAGGTATCGCAATGGCTGATGACTGAGTCAGAAAACAAATACCGAAATTAAGGAATACCTGATTATCAAATATGTTGGTAAGTAAAAAGTTATTTGACAATCTAAATAAAAAATTATTGACAGTATCTCGTCAAATCAAACATGTGGCAAAGGTTAAAAAATGTGGTAGAGCGAGTATCTATCGCTTATGGAAATGAAAGACAAGAAACTAATTGCTGAAAGCATGACAACGAACTCTAAGATAAAGTTGCTTAGAGAGCAAAAATATATCAACGTTCTACCATCGACTGTTTTGTAAATTGTTCAATTTCACACCGTTCTTTTACCAAGTTATCACTATGATGTAGCACCATTTTTGCCTCTTATCTCCCTTCTTCAACCTTTATCACAACTGCCAAATGAAATATCTTGTTATTATGCCGTATTTGTTCCTTTCATTGTGTTTGTTTTTAATGTTGTATCTAAAATCAATGTTTGAGATTCCCCTGGTCTTTTAAAAGAGGTTTTCTGGTTTTCTCATATAAACTGTGATCTACTGTATGTCCCAGAAAAAGAAATTACAACGGGACCCTCCGCACCAATAACTTAAAAATAATGAATCAATCTAAAATATAATTTCAGGGTGTGAGACTATAACCTATTACCCACAATTTAGAGAAGACCCCATTCAATTTGCTTCAGTGGCCAAAGAGAAATGAGGATTTTTGGAGAGCATGTCAGGAATCCCTTCCCTCCTATATAGTTCTGTCCATTGTGTTCAGTTCCAAGTGCTAAACTTGGAAGAATCAGAACCAAACACTCACCGTAACGTATTCTGTGTACTAGGCACAGCTGCATACATTAATCCTCCTGTGGCTGTAATATGATACCTATGTTAAATGTGTCAGAAATGTTAAATATGTCAGAAAAGAAGAATTCACTAGCTTCTCTTTCTTTGCTATCGATGGCAAATAACAACACACCACTTACATGAACTACACATTAAAGTGAATCACACAGGTCTGTAAAACAGTACTAGACTAGTAGTTTAAATTTGTAATTTTTTTTCGTAGTACGGAACATTATACAAATCTTAACGGTTAATCTAACTAAACAAATAAAAACCCTCTTGAGTTCAAAATTTACAGGAGGTTTCCAAATAGTGTTTTTTTCAATACCTAAGTGTTCTCACCAATTTTTCAAAAATTTGCATGCAAAAGGGATGATACGTCTTTAAGACCCTGAAATATAGCATGCAGTCAGTTTAATCATATTGGCTGTTATCAATTCGAAAATCCCGTTGTATTGTATGTTTGTGTGTGTTTTTTTTTTTTTTTTGGGGGGGGGGGATACATACTGTAGTCATTAACTTCCTATATCTTCCTCTTCCCCTTCCTCTCTATTGTCTTCCTCTCTTGTCCATCTCTCTTTTTCCCTCTCATTCTCTTTATTTTACTCGTCTACTTTCTCAGATTAGTTTACTCGTTACATTCCTCCATTTTTCTCCCATGTGCTTTTACTTTCGCTAGATTTGTTCCTAAATCTATTCTTTACTGTTCTCATCGTGTTCATTGTTAACCGTCCACTGAACTACTTCTTTTTCTGGCACGTCAGTGGTGTTATTTTGAACTTTTCCCCTAATTACAACTAAGAATCTACTATTTTGTTTTATGAATGTGATCCACAGTATTTGTATAGTGCCACATGTCTGTTGCAGAATCATTCAAAGGCGCAGACTCCTCCAGGAGAGTTAGCAGTTGAATGATGATGAAAAATGTGAGTCTTAATGAGGTTTTGAAGTGATCTAGATTGTCAATTTCACGGAAAAAAAAGGAAAGGAGGGAGTTCCATAGGTGAGGAGCGTGAGAGGAAAATGCCCGGTCTCCGTATCCCTTGAGATGTGTATAGTGGGCATCTGGAGAGTAATGTCTGATGAACGAAGGCTAGGGCGTGGCTGTCTCCGATCGATTAGGGAAGATATAGTATCATGGGGCGAGACCATATATGGCCTTAAAGTGAGCAGTAGGATCTTGAAATTAATTCTGTTCTTAATGGGAATCCAATGCAGGTCGGTCAGGAAAGTGGTGATGTGATCAAATTTCCCCAGCCCAGTGAGCAAACATGCAATTGTCTCTTAAAGGTACTAGCCCACATTTGTAAACCTGCAGCAATTGGTCTCATAGTTAGCATGGAGTTTGGGTATGATTGCAGTAACACCTGTGCAAAATTTCGTTCCAATTAGTCCATTACTTTCATAAGAATGAATTGAAAATGCACCGTATGCATGCGTATAACGCTCGCTAGCTCCGGTCCACGTACGTACTACTTGCATGCGATACATGTGTAAGTTATATGTACGTACTAGTAGCTAGCCCCGGAGACCGCGCCGCAAGGCGCGGTCCTGGCGGCTACCTCGCAGCTGAGCGGGAGCAAAAATCACTGCCACATTCAAGGCGACTTCACAAATAAAGCACGGCTAAATTTCTATCATAAACACAGTGACAATTAATACATTACCTTTTCGACTTGGTTTTTCTCACCCATTTATCTAGAAACTGCAAAATTTTCTACATTTTTTTAGGAGTAATAAGCGGCCTGCCCTAGTGCAACAGTGGAGAGACTTGCTGCTATATCAATTAGTACGCATTACGCATGCTCTCAATGCACTACACTGCATGCATGCTGTGCGCCTGTCCAAGTGATTGTGAGTTTCAGTGAGCATCGGTGAGCTGAAGATATTCGCGTTATAAGACAACATTTTCTGCATCATAAGCAATGAAATGCATCAAACAGTCGCCGAAATTAATCATTTAGGTTTAATCGACCCATGTAAGTATTCCTAGTAGTTTTTGTTGAAAAATTAAGGAAATATAGCGCCGAAACGTACAACGTACGTACAGCGCCGAATTGTACAACTCCTCGATATGAATGCGAAAACAGCACAGCCCCAACGCTGCACGTTGGGGCTGGTCGCAGTTAGTACGCAGCTAGCCCGCGCTCGAAATTCGATTTTGGGTCGGGTTGACCCGGTTTGAAAATTAATTTTAAAACGATGATTTTCTCTCTTTTATCGAATGGTATAGACAAAGAGCAACAGGTGAGGTATGTTACTGTTATAACTTGTACTTGAAGTCATATTGGACCTGTTTTATGCAGTTTTGATTTTCGTGGGTTTGCAAATGTGGGCTAGTACCTTTAATAAAGACGAACGTAGATTGTAGCAGCTGCTGTCCAAAAAACCTAAACTTCTGCTGCCGAGCGTTCGAATTCCTAATCCTTCTTGGCATTTCATTACCAGTCCTGCGATTCATCGCATCACGTAATTATTTTGAATGATTATTTCGTTTTACATGAGCAACCAGACATTGACATGATTGACTTTAAAATAGTACAGTGTGTCAGTGCCTGCATGAATTCTACCTTTCAAAAACATTAACAGTGTACACTGTTGATTTGGCAACTATATACAGGTGAATTGCATGCAATTTCATCTTGTACTACAGCAGCAGCTATAGTTGTTGGGCTTTGTTCAACCAGCGACATATTTGTATAATCACACATACTATTATACTGTAAATATATATATTTATTCATATGTATAGTGTTCATAGCTCACATGACTTTTACATGTGTGATTTTTCTTTTACAATACAACAATTAGTTAAAGTAATCCCGATATTTAAGAAAGGCAATAAACTTGTAGTCAGTAATTATCGCCCAATTTCATTATTATCCTCGTTGTCTGACGTTTTAGAAAAAAAAAAAAACTTATTTACAAGAGAGTGATCAATTTTTTGAAGGTATATGAAGTTTTTACGAATTCTCAATTTGGTTTTCGTGTGAAACATAGTACTACGCATGCTCTTTTGCATTTTGTTGATAAAGTGGTGAATGCACTTGATAATCATTCTCATTTAGTTAGCATTTTCTTGAACTTCTCCAAAGCCTTCGACACCATCAATCATGATATTTTGCTTTATAAGTTATCGCATTATGGAATACGTGGGAAGGCATTGGAGTGGTTCAAGAGTTATTTAGTTGATAGTTGTCGCGTATCTGATGACCTCTCTTCTATTCATTTTGCAGATGACACCAATGTTTTTTTTTTCTTTTTTTTGTTGTTGCCCATAATGACATTGATATTCTCGTTCAAAAAATCAATATTGAATTGAAAAAAAAAAGCGTCAAACTGGGTCAGAGCTAATAAGCTATCACTCAATGCTCAAAAAACGAAAAATATGCTTTTTAGTAATACTATTGATAGTTTAAGCAAAAATATAGTATTAGATGATTCTCATCTACAAAGAGTATCATATCGAATTCTTGGGTGTCATTGCAGAAACTTTCCTGGAAATCACGTTGATAATGTTTGCATCATAGTTTCGTGTAATATAGGCGTTATAAATAGATTGAAATTTCATATTCCACAAAAATCATTACTTATTTTAAATTCGTCATTTATATTGCCTCAATTTTAGAGTTTCAGTTTGGGGTAACACGCATCAGAATTTATGAGAAAGAGTGTCTCTTTTGCAAAAGAAAGCTCTCCGCGTTATCTGTTATTCCCCTGTACGCTCTCATCCCGATACTAATATGCTGTTTACCTCTAACAAGCTCTTAAAAATTACGGATTTGTATTAGTTTGATTTAGGGCAATTTATGTACAAGTATAGCAATAACTTGCTTCCGTCTATTTTTGACTCTTATATGTTCCTCAAAATTCAATCATTTCATGAATATCCCACCAGGTGTTCCAATGAATTTCATTTACCTCTTTTACGAACGATTTTTGCTAAAAACACACTTATTTATGTAGGCCCAAATTGTTGGAATTCTTTCAATCATGACAAAACACACGCCCCATCCATAATATTCTTTCAAGAGGAGACTGAAATCCTTTTTATTGCAATCGTATGACTCTACAGTACTGAACTAGCCATTTGGTCTTCTTTCTTACTTACTGACCTACTCACTTTGTCTCCTCTTCGAAGAATTAATTGTATTTTATCCTGGATGTTTGTTGTCATCTATGCTATTGCCCAAAGTGTCTAGGAGTTGAATTTCCGTATGTTACTCCTGTTCATACGTTCTTCTATTTTATCGTCTTTCTTTTTTCAGGCGTTAAAATGTAACTTCCCCTCCGCCCCCCCCCCCAAAAAAAAAAAAAAAAAACTATCATCCGTTTCTCTTGACATGCTTCTGCCGAAGATCGATGTCTCCGTTTTGCGTTTTTGTTTGTTATTTTGTCTTCTGTTTGTCAGTCTTGTATATTCCGTTTTGTCCGGTACAACCCTTTTTTTAAGTAGTTGTTTTGTTGTCTAGTCTTGTTTCATGTTTGTTCTATGGAAGTGTATGTATCTGCTAATCTAATTTTCAGTGGGCTTCAAGACTTTTTCATCTTGTTTTTTTTTTTTTCGTATTTACGATGCTTCAATTTATCTTTCCATCGATGTCCTTTTCCAGAGGCGCCCACATTCTACAAGCTCTGTCTTTATAGTGGGTCCCTCCATTTTTCGCACTTTAAGCAAGGTCATACATGTACTTCACTTCGATCACTTCTGTTTCTTTTTACTACAATGTATAATTACTATAAGGTCCTCAATTATTGTACAGTCTTTTTCATTTCACAATGTTCTGTTTACCTTATTCTCTGTTATCAAATGAAGTGAAACATATATGTTTTGTCGAAAAATGAAATAAAATTTGAATTGAGTTGAATTGAATTGAGTTGAACTAACAATGTCACTCAAACGACGACCCCATTATGCAGTAGAAAAAAAAAAGTCAACTCTAGGAAATAAATTGTCCGATTTATTCGTAAGAAAACGGATGATGATTCTATGATTAATTCCGATGGATTCATATTCGTTCAATATATAGCATTTGCAGGGAAATACAACCCGAAGGGATAGATCTTTGCGTTTATTTCGAGAGAGACCTATTGAACAGCTTATTGCTTGAATAAAGTTTAATAGTCCCTCAGGACCATGGGACAGAGAGAGAGAGAGAGAGAGAGGGAATTATAAGAGACATTCAAAGGAATACTCAGGGCGCAACTGATTGACAAATTTCCCTACATCGACGTAGATAAGCACTGAATTGATCAGCGTTTTAGGATTAGAACCAGTGCTTGCTGAATTAGCACTTGCTGTCGGGTGGAAGCTCGCTGGTCTGTTGTAATTTGTTTGTTAATTTCCATCTGAGAAGATGGCTGGATAGGTCATATTCAGCTACGTTATTAAAAGCTGGTCTTCCTAAATGGGGTCCAGTTGAATGTGAGGTGGGACTACTTCACCAGGTTAAACACCCTGCTCTTTGCGATGAATGAATGAAGCGTGGTCTTTTACGTGCATGAGTTGTTACTCTCTCATACACGGGACCTCCACTTTATGTCCTATCCGAGGGACAGAGTGTTTTGCCTCTTGCTGGAGGGGACGGTATGCTTACACACAACATTGCTCAGTCCAAACTCGGGTTCGAACCAGGGCCGCGTGATCGTGAGGCAGACGTGCTACCGACTGAGCCAACTCACCGCCCTTGGTCTAGTGGAGATGACGCCTGTCCGGAGATCAGGAGAAAGTAGTCTAAAAGCGTCTCTACTCGTTCATTATTGAAAATGAAATATTAAATGCGAATCAGTTTGGTTTTAGGAAAGGATTTTCTACCGATTATGCCATAATCCAATCTGTCGACAATATTATTGATGCGCTTACTAAAAAGGAGCACATAATTGGAGTCTTTATGGACCTTAGTAAAGCATTTGACACTATCGATCATGACATTTTTCTTGAAAAATTACATAATTATGGCGTGAGAGGGATTGTTTTGTCGTGGTTCGGAAGTTATCTAAGTCATCGAAAACAATATTTTTTTTATGTTGCATTTAAATCCAGCCACTCATCATATTTTAACGTGTCATGTGGTGTCTCTCAGGGATCTATCCTCGGGCCCCTACTTTTTTTTATTTAAATTAATGAAATTATCAATTCCTCTCCTCGTTTAAACGTCATCTTATTTGCAGACGACACCAACGTTTTTTATTCCCACAAGAACATTCTAACACTGGTTGATACATTAAATATGGAATTAAGCAACATCTCGAAATGGTTTAGAAGTAACAAGCTTTCACTGAATATTGATAAGACATGTTTTATACACTTTCATACGCTTCAATCCCAACCCACTCTCCCTTAAAGTATTTCTATTGATGATACAAACATTGCTTAGAAACATTCAACCAAGTTCCTAGGAGTGACCCTAGATAGCAATCTAACTTGGAATACTCATGTCCAGAATATTACAACAACAATATCTAAAGCAGCTGGTGTTTAAAGGAGAATAAAATAATTAATGATCAAACTTTAATTATGTTATATAACACTTTGTTTTGACCATATGTAATGTACTGCAATATTGTATGGGGCAACTGTAGCAAAATTAAATTGAACACAATTTTTTCTTCTCCAGGAAAAGGCTCTTCGTATATGCACACATTCAAATTTCTTGGCTCACACTGATCCCATATTTTATCGCCTAAAAACTATAAAGGCCCATGATATACATTTATACCTAACTGCCATATTTATGTATGAACACACTCGAAATCTGATACCATTTTTTCATAATGCCCTATATAGTAACCAATGACCATTTTATTCACTCATACCCTACCCGTCGTTCCCATGATTTTCTTTCAAGTAATCCAAAGCTTTTACTTGCTCAAAAGTCGATCAGACATTACGGTCCGGATACATGGAACACTCTTACTGAGGAGTCGAAACAATGTGCCTCCTTGTTTTCATTCAAAGCAAACTTAAAGAAGCACATTTTATTACAGTATACTTCAAATACGAAATAAAAACAAATAATTTATATGACTAATGTTGGTCTCCCTATAGCAACATCGCATATCGTTCCCTCTAGAGCAAACCAATTCTATTATTCTAAATTCCAGCCTATCTGCCCTTGTGCACTTTCAAGCACTTGCACGCACATTTACCACCATCACACGTCAGAGTTTATTTTCCCATGCTATCTTCGCAGCAGAATTTGTATTGTTACGAATCTAGTACGTCCTTACCTTTTCCTCGGGCCGGCCATCTTTTCAAGCAATGCTTACAATGGCGGCCCTCTGCATAATCGCTTCTTAACTACAATTGTTATTCAAATCCCGGCTGCATAGACATGCATACTGTATAGTATATCATTAATTTCCTATTATATCGTTGTTTATGCAAGTCAAACGACTCTGTTTTAAATTCACTTTGTATACTTCCCACATCTTCATGACTATGATTTGCAGAAAATAAAGTATCTATCAAACAAAAACAAAAAAAAAAAAATCTAGGTTCGAATCCTACTACGTCCATGATTTCTTTTATCGTTGGTACAACTGAAATATTGATTAATTCAGTGCCTATTTAGGTCGAGGTGAGGTAATTTGTCAATCAGTTGCATAAAAACATCTCGACGGAAGAATTTCATAAATTTGAATTAATATAAAGCCTTTGTCAAACAAATTAGACTTAATGACAAAGCTCACACAAAATGAAGATATAGGACTTGCATATTGATCGCTTAAATTGAATGTATGAAAATAAGAGGTAAGTTACAAAAATAACTTAAGATTTCATTGGAATTTGGGTATTTCCAGCGTTCATTTTCAAATTTTTGATGTTTAAAGTCTTCCCGCATAGAAGAGATGACATACGAATTTTGGAGTTCATTTTTGTCGTTTATAATGTAATACGCTTTTATCTTAGAACTAGACGGAATCAGATGTACATCATGGTAGGGAATATATTATATAGTACGAAAGATGCATATAGATCGAGGGGTCTTTTTTCTACAAGTAGTGTATGCTCTACTGATGGACCAGTATTGGACTATGAATCCAAATGCTAAATTATCCCTCATGCAGTTCTATTTCACTTCTGTCGATGCCCTCGGAGATACAAATGGGACTCGTGGTGATTCTATATTTGTCGATGAATAATTCAGTATTTTGCAGGATAGAGCATGCACTTATCGTATCTAATACCACGCGCATTAATAGAAACCTGCTGTGCAAGATTAATTTCAAAGTCCATTGAATAATGGCACTTTCGAGTATAGTCGTTTGCAAACCGTGTTACGTACAATAGCGCGCCTTCTCTGGAGACCACGTCTCTTTCAATACAATAGTATGGTATTCTGAGTAATGAACAGACAACAATGATTAGATGTTTCCAGAAATGGCCAACCTAATGCAGCTTTACTTCAATGTTGGCTATCCTTTTTATATCTATGTTTCTTGTCAACGGCATTTTGCATTTCATTTTTTTAATGTTAAGCGTGTGGAAATTACGGATGACACTGTCATAATAGTGTTCACATTAGCTTTTTCTGTGAATTCCCAAACAAATGTTAAACTGTACATATTTCTGTGTTTCTTGTTGCTGTTGTTGTTGTTGTTGTTGTTGCTGTTGTTTTGTTGGTATGATTATGAATAACGTGAGTGGAGTTGAATTAACCCGTTCCGTACTAAATTTTGAAATTCCCATAGACTTAATACAAGTCTTCAGGTTCCCGTATGGAATGGGTTAAATGAGGGGGAACTGACTTCTTGACCACACCCTTGGAAATGATGCGCTTTACTTTAGCATTTGTTTTTTGCAAACTCCATGCCGATATTTGGAGGTTATATGGATGATGCATTGTCGAAATTATTCGCATTATTCTAGTCGTGCTCACATCTAACGAACAAGTGGCATTAACAACGCGAATATCATTCGCAACTTAAGTTTATGAAAGTGATATTAGAATCATAAGATTTGCCACAAAATAAAACAACAACGACAAATTGGAAGAAACTTGCTTAAAACTCTGGTTTATCTAAATTGTACAACTGTCCACTTCAGGCACCCGTGCAGCTTGTCCTGTGCGGGAGTATCGCAATAGTCAATCATACTTATGCTGGCCGTAAGCTGTCATTGGTGCGATGATCGCCAAATGTAATATACTGTATATTAAAAAATGAATAACAACAAATGCACCCTAAAACCAAGATAAACTTTAACTATTAATCATTGCAGGGTCGCTGTCACATCAACGTGATATAGTAATTTTTGAAATTGAATTGAACTGAATTGAATTGAATTGAATTGGACTGAATTAAATTGAATTTATTTGTTCAGCATAAAAAAACAAACAGAGAATGACAATGATAAACAATCATGACAAGCACAGAGTAAAGACGGATCTATGGAATACAAAAAGCTGAAGGGAAGCAACCAACGAGGAATTAAAAGTTTCTTTAAAATCTGGCCGACCCAGATAATCAATAAAGAAATACATTGATAATAATCATTTTTATATTTTTAAAGTACGAGAGATGAACAAATATAGGCCTACATGTGTAAGAACAAAACAAAAAGAAATACAGCAATGATACGTAAAACAGTACATTTTCATTACGAAGACAGTACAAACACAAATTGAGTTATCATCATTCATAGATAAAATGATGCCAGCCAAGCATGTCAAGAAGTTAGCGATGATATCTTTGTATAAAATGCTCCTTAAGTTTACGTTTGAATACATTAAAAGAGGTTACTTTACGAATATCATCTGGTTTTTAATTCCATATAAGTGGACCTTGATAAAACACAGATTTCTGAAATAACGATGTTCTTATTTTTGGCATGTGAAAATTCTCAGGGTTTCTGGTATGGTATGAATGAATGTGGCAATTTAAAGTGAAAAAATGCAGCAGAGAATTTGTTAAAAGTTTCTACGTCATACAAACATAAGATTACCTAAGATATACTACTACCGATCACACAAGGTTAAAATCTTTTGGGTATGAAAGATTGGTGAAGTGTGAGGAAAAGAAGTTGAATGGTATGATAATCCTTATTGCACTTTTTTGAAGTTTAAAAAGTCTGTCTAAATATATATTAGCAGCACAACCCAAAACAGAAAGACCATATTATTCTAAAAACCGCACTATAATTACATCATTTTGAGAACAACGGTGGGTAGAGATTGAAGTCGAACAAGTGTCCCAATATTTTTTTTTTGAAATTCTATTGCATATGATATTTATGTGATCTTTCAAAATCAATCTATTATCAATTGTGATTCCTAAAAATTGCAAAGACACCTCGTGTTTAATTTCAGATCCAAAAGAGGAAAAAATGTTAGGCTTTACCCACGAAAGTGGAGAATTTTAACTTAACATCGATACAATAACTCGATGACCCTTACCGAAATAGGGGGGGGGGGGTAATATTATTCTTGACATAGTCATTGAAGTACCAACACATAACTTACATGGCTACATCCATGCAAACAAGCCATGTAAAAAGTCACGGTGAGGTTTCAAGGAAGTGTGTATGTGCGCGAGCATATGATAATTGAGTGTCCGTTCGTGCGTGTGTGTGTGTGTGTGCGTGTGCGTGTGTATTATTGCATATTATGGAAGAATGTGTGTTGAGGCGGTTTATATGCATTATGAGGATTTGTTTGAGAGTTTGCAGGTGTTTGTTTATAAATACGTATGTATTAGCGGTGTGCATATGGCAGTTCGTTTGACCAACTAAGGATCGAGAAATTATTTACGGCGTGTCGAAATTATTCGCTTATGCATAAAACATGCCAAACTTATTCTGGGACGTAGAATAGTGATATGGAAGTTAAAGTTAAGACTGATGGAAGAATATGAATGCAGTGAAAAAAAAAATAAACAAAGACAGATAACATTTATACCCCCGTCACACTAGAGGCGGAATGAGCCGGAATGCCGTTGGAATGAAAATTCTTCTTGCATTCCTGCATATTCGAAGTGCATTCTAAAAATTCTGACGACATTCTGAGCGCGTTCCAACTATTCGGACCCATTCTTGTGGCCAGCCCGAATGTTTTACCCATGCTTAAAACATTCGAGGAGCATTCGAAGTGGAGAAATATCGATCTGCATTCGAAAGGTATTCTAATTGGACTCTGACAGTCAGTCCGCAGCACCCGATAATTCGCTCGTATTTATTCAAGTCGTATGCAAGCCCGCTCGAGGCTTGCATACGTAATGAGCTGCGTAAGGGGATTTTGTCCTTGGGCTTTCGGCAACAAAAATACACCTTATATTTACAAATTTGGTATCAAATTCAAGGAAAATATGTAAGCTATCGTCACATGTTACTCAAATTATTGTAAATGAAAAATATCATAGCGTAATTTCAGCTTGAAAAATGATGAAAAAAGTCATTCGTGCAGTACATGTTCAAGACGTCAAAAGAATGCCAAATTCACCTTGCGTCTCAATGAAAATGCATTATTTGGTAGTCCATCTCTTAATCTTTGTATCCATGTAAATATCTTTACAATTCGTTGCTTAATCCGGTCAGGAACCAGTAAAATATACATCGATGTCAGGGCTGGTCAGCTTGAAACCTTGACCGAAAGATCAGTCTGTATCTGTCCCTACGTCGGGGAATGTTCCGCGAAGACTGCGTCTGGCTTCACGGATCCACTCCGTATACAGACCGAAGTCAATGATTGCGGCTCCTGTGTGGAGCAGTAGCGCACAGATCAAATGTTACGATAAACCACATTTCAGACAGCTTTTTTACATTCAAACAAGTTTGACATGAAATGACACATTATGCAGCAATATTTGGGATAAATTTCTCACATTATACAATCGAAATACTCACGTAAATTCGGTTATAACGCAGAAATTTTATCGATATCGCAACATCGCCGTTCGCGAGCAGTAAGTCGCCATTTTGAATCTGTAAGCCAATCACATGCGAGGTACATGTTTTAGTAAAACAAACACGTAGAAACTACCTCGCATGTGATTGGCTAATAGATTCATAGTGTATGTTTCTGCAGTTTGAATGTGACGACGCGACAGGCTGTGTTTTACGTTGAAAATTCTACTAAAATAATGGATTATTCATTAATCTGGTGAGTGTAATGTATTCTTAAAAAGCTAATTTCACCATACAAGCTTAAATTTGCCGACCGAGGGCCTTGAATTAGACGCAATCGTGAAGGGTGAGGTACCTCACCCAATTTTCCATAGAGACAGTGGTTAAGAACATCCACACAGCAATGGGTACTGATACCTTCCGTCTGTCTACGGAGGACAGGGTCAGTGGCAAAATATAAAAGAGTCCTCCGGACAGACGGATCTTTCTGTCTACTTGAAACCGTGTAATCTCAAGAGTAAGCTCTCTCATTGGACAGCGCTTGCATTCAGCGCTTGTATTCCGTCATTACGCTGCTACGGTTTCATGCCACGTGCGTGCATAGCGCATGCTTGCATAGGCACGCGTGTAGATTTCTGTGCTTCGGACAGAAGCTAGAAGCTGGAAGCTTGGTACAGTGCGCGCTGAAAGCAAGCACTGTCCAATGAGAGAGCCCTTTCGCGCCACTGTACACTTTGTATGGAGCATACTTCCGGGTTAGGAGTGAATTTTACAGACATTTCAAAACGGACAAACTAGTATAAATCATGCTTGCGTCTCGTTGACTCAAATGTATGAGGAGCATCTAAGTTTCCTCTCTACGAAAAAGCCAAAATCAGAAACAACAGCTTCTTAATCCGGTCAGGAACCAAAAACGAACTTTAGACGACAAAATCTTCCGTGAAAAGCAGGTAAAATTTACGCAAATTCAACTGATTATATCGTCATGATAAGAACCGATATTGTACGCAAATTTAGTATCAAAATAAAGATCAAAGTCTGGAGAACAATTTACCGTGACTTATAACCATGATGAATGTATGTACAAGTAGCTACACTGTGAGAACCATAGCCCTGTCAAACTCTCGCAAAATCTCGCACGACGAGACACTTTTCGAACGCAAAGATCGTCAACGAGAGTGCTGAATAAATCTTGCCGGATCGGCTCATTAGCATACGTGCTGCGGTCTGACTGTAAATATTCCTAAGGCATTCTGAATATTCTTACGGCATTCTAACAGCATTTGAAACAATCTGACTTCATTTGAGGTAGAATCGGAACGGTGTTGCAACTCAGATTCTGCCAAAATATCTCGAATGCTCAAATTATCATACAATCAGTGGCGTATTTGGGGGGGGGGGGGGCACGTGGCCCGGGCGTCACTCCTTGGGGGCGCCAAAAGCGCAAAAACGAAAAAAAAAGGAAAAAAAAGTAAAAAAAAAAAAACAAACGAAGAACAAGAAGAACAAGAAGAAGAAGAAAAAAAAAAACCTCGCCCGGACGGGGGGAGGAAGAATGGCGGGGGGGGGGGGGTGGGCAGAAAACCAAATCAACAGATAAAAACAAAACATAATGATGACGCGGACAAAATGACAATGTTTATTGTGTTCACACAAAAATTCCATGTTTTGTAAGCTGAAATACACAAATTTTCGGCTCGCTCGCCAAAATTTATTTAAAAAAAAGGTAAGAACAAAACGTGATGATGACGCGGACGAAATGACAATGTCTATTGTGTTCACACATGTCATTTTATATTTAGCAGGCAAAATATTTAGGCCATGGGGTGAAGCTAAAAAAGAGGCTTAGAAAATGGGTTTCGTTCCAGCAGCACTGGCACTACTTTCTGAATGCGGAAATGTGATGTTTTGTACATCCTAAATATACTGTAAAAAGTTCTCCTCGAAATATCCTGTAGTTTTTGCGAAAATCCATATTTTATAAACTGCGACCAGCAGCCCAATACACATATCGTAATGGGGCTGCGGATTGTAGCATTTAGGATCGTAACAAGGTAGTATTGCATTGCGAACAAATGTCAACCTTTAATCAAAAGAAAATTCTTCGATTTGAAGACTCACAAGTAAGGTTGAAGTATTGACAACGGGGTTCGTGCAAGGTTTGGTTCTACAAAAAGTCATTTTCTGTTCGAATTGATGACTTAATATGACTAGGTCGAGAGGAATCTGGGAGAGCTACGCTAGATTGACGGTCAGCGCAGGCGCACACATCACTGCGCACAAATTTCGAATCCATTGACTGGATAAGATGGTCTGTGTGCGCATGCGCTGGCCGTCAATTCAGTGTAGCTCTCCCAATTTCCTCTCGACCGAGTCACATTTAGTCATCAATTTGAACAGAAAGGAACTATTTGCAGAAGCAAACCTTGCACGAACTCTGTTATCAATACTTCAATTTTATTAATAAGTCTTCAAATTGAAGAATTTTGACCGATTTTAAGTTGATATTTGTCCGCGATATTACGTCGTCATGATCCTGTATGCTACAGTTCACAGCCCCATGACGCTATGCGTATGGGGCAGCTGGCCGCAGTTATGCGTATGGGGCTGCTAGCCGCAGTTAGTTCCCATAGTGTTTCTAAGCTGAAATACATATACACATTTGGAAAGCACTGCTTTTAGCCATATACCTAGAAAAAAGTGAAGTTTTGGTTTAATAGTTGCATTATATTTCATGTTTCAGCTTTTCCTGATGCTGCCTATGCAAAGGAGGACAAGAGCAAAGTGGTTCGAGACCATGAGAGAGAGCACTGACTGACCGTCAGAGGTCAAGGCAAATGCCTTATATTCTGTTCAAAGACATGTTATTAATCAAATGACTAATCATTCAAGGCAAAAAAAAAAGAAAAAAAATCAGTGCGTTTGTTTGTGTGAGTGTCCGCGTGCATGTGGGAGAATCTTATCGTACACACACACACACACACACACACGTACACGCACTCACATGCACACACACATACGCACACACATAGTTATGAAGATTCAATGTACCCAAGTGTATTAAAATATTATTCTACATGCCTTGGCCATTTATCACATCAGCATCATAAAAAAGATTATCATAAACATGAACACACACAATGATATAATACATGTATTGATCAGTGCATTACACATACACAGGTGCATAAAAACACTGACATGTAATATACACTCACACGCACACATAAAAACTCATTTACACACACGAGACATTACTATCTAACAGATCATATTGTTTATCAGTAAACATGTTTTTCTTTTCTTCTTCTTCTTCTTAACAAGCTTTAATATATTTAGATCACATAGCAATCATGTTGTTCATGAAATATTATACAGTACTTCAGAAAATTCAATCTTCATAAGATTTCCTGAAGTTTTCATTGCTATCATTAGGTTACAACATGGTGGGACACTACCTCTTTTCATGTAAGATAGCTCAAAATGATAATCAGTCAATTTTTCTAGTTTTAATAAATTTCCTGGAACATTCCATGGTCCAAATATCCTTGAAAGGGTGTAAAAGTTTTGAAAATGCCAATATATAAAATAAAGGTAAAATTATAGTTTACCCATTCATGAGTGAAAACTGTTGGATTCTGTATTGGAGGCAATGTGTACCTGAAAATCTTGGAGAGAATAAAACAGGTTTGGCATAAAAAAATATGATAACATTGCAATTAACTTCCAATATCAGAGGATCTGTGCAAACCTGACTCAACTTATGCACAGTTTTCATTTGGCTGGTATTAGTTTTAGCAAACTGATTTTGTACTCACACATACATTGTACTGACCTTTCTACATGAACATCCTGTTCCAGTATTAATAATAATTACATTTTTTTTCCAGTGTGGGAGAAACAAATTTTAATTGTAGTCATTCAGTTTTGTGAAAAAAAAAAACACACTTAGGAAAACATCTTTGTTCTTAGAATAATTCAACCCTAATCAAATCATAACAGTGGGCAGAAATGTTTGCTACAGGGCGAACAATCACATACTGAGGCAAGGAGTCAAAACATGTTGCATAAGCATTGGCATTCAAAATACAGGAAACAACCTGTATTACAAAGACATTTTATTATGCACAATTTTGGTAAGATGTCAACTCTTGAATATTAATCACATTGACCTAAACATTGGTGCATATACAGTACATTCTGTTGTTTCTGAACTTTGCACTGAAGTTCTTTGTGTATGTGTGTGAATGTTTCAGTGGTGTATATATATTGCTCCATGTTATCATGGACAACTTATAGTAACATGACAATGTTTTCATGCTTCAATATTAATCATATTGACCTATTTCCCTTGGCAAGTAATGAGCAGGTTGACTCTGTTGCAAATGATGCATTTTACAGGCAACACAGCAGAACCTGAAGAGCTTCCAGACGAAAATCTTGATCTTGATGAGAGCATCTTAGGGGAGGAAACAGGTGCTCCTGCTGACGGACCAGGCTCCTCCTTCAGCTTTCGTTTCCTAGCGAGATTCAGGCGTTTGCTATCTATCTCTTGTAGCACGTTTCATGGAATCCTATTTAATACAATGGAGAAATGAATAGCAATGATTAGCCGTTGGATTTTGTTAGGGGAAAAAATGGCTAAACGCTAGGAGTAGATTGGGGTGGTAGACTGGTCCTCCAAATTGCGCAATTGATTGCACCATCAGTTGTATTACGTAACAGGGGCTATATTAGGTAAATGATGACATCATCTCTTGCGTAACGGATGACCTCATCGATTGCACCATATAGGGTGACATCATGGCCGCGTTTATATCATGATTCATCGATTGCAACGCATGGCGCAAGAAAATATTAATGATAGATATCCGCACATGTCGCAATATGTCGTGACATAGTATGTGATCATATAATGATCAATTACGTAGGTGTTTTGGGGGATGAGATAATCGATTGCAACGTGGCTGGAATGTCGCTGCATCACCACATGGCGCAACATAGCGTGACGGGCGTGGGCATACATAGTGACAACATGAGGACCTATAATTCGGGGTGATAGGGTGTTAGCTCGCAGCAGCGCCGTTTGATGATATGATGAGGATATCGCAGCATCCCTATAGCCGGTGCATTGAAGAGAGTGAGCGATGTAAGTGAGAGCATGGACCTACAACACATGGACATTCATCGCTCGTTAATTAATTCGTGCACCTGTTTCTGTCAAAAGCGTCACAAACACATTTTGAACATGCTTTCCTGCTTTGATCCAGCGTTGTCCGCCGACAGCCAGCCTGGATAAAAACACGACGACGCTTTGAGAAATCTAAAAACTACATGCGCAGAAGCTAATAACTTTCTTAAATCACGAAAAATGCATGTGCAGTTGTAGTGTATATTGCGAAATCATCGCTAAAGCAATTTCATTTGCGAAATGCAAGTACTTTACAAGAAAAAGCAACTAATCAAGCAGATTGACTGTGATTTGTAATCTATTCTTTTTTTCGCCATTTGTCGCACATTGTTTCAGAGTAAACATGGGCAGTGCTGTAGACGACATGCTTGTCTTGCCATTCAGGGATGTTACATGCATGGCCGCAAGTGGCCGCTTCAGTAATTACCAATTTTGTGACGCAAAATTTGTCCTTGTTTCAGGTTTGCTGCTCCCCATCATTGGTGTTTATTCAAAGGCAGTTGAGTCTGAAAAGGCACCTCAGCCAAATATGACTGAAATGAGGGAAACCGGTTCTTTTGTCAGTGATGATGCACGATTACACAATCGTCATTGTCCAAACGTCTGAATTTACTCATTAAGATGCACATAAGCAGGTGGCGGCGGTGAACATTGGATCAAAGAAAGACCTCCGTTCATGGTCCATATGTGTAGTAGGTCCATGGTGAGAGTGAAGGACAGGGGTCAGGAGCCATTAACGAGGTCGGTTGGGTCTGCTTCGGTCTCGGTGCGAGGGGAGAGGGAGAGAGAGAGGGAGAGAGGATTGGTAACGAGGTCAGCTGTGCCTGCTACGGAACTGGGACAGTCGCGTGTCGTCTATGTCAAGAGGTCAATCGTTGCACCGTCTGAACTTAGACCGTGAGTCATCGGGAGTAACTGAGGTCATGGTGGGAAAATACCGGTTTGTTTACTTCTGTGAACATTGAAGTCGCGTTGCGTACAGGTGGCGCAATGGCGAGTATTGCGAAGCGCTTAGAAATATATTTTTATTGTTTTTAATGCAAGTATAAGCGGTTATCAAAAGGGAGTATAACGGTCAATACCATTGAGGTCCAATCGTCGGTCAATCGCTGCAGCGGACGCGTGTATTAGGATCTAACCTATAATAGAATAGCGAGTACAAGTAAGATGATCGATGGAGTGTGTAAGATGACGATGGTATCAATAAAATAGGCCCTAGATAGATGTGTGAGTATAGTTGATCGTGAGCACGAACATTTACGACAGTGCTACAACGACTACCGGGGAATTTCTGTCGGTGTAATTCCTGTTGGAATTTTATATAATTTCATACATACCATGAGAGCATATCGACCCATTATTCGTTTTTTGTTGTTGTATGTGTAGTGGCTCTTAAATGAGCCTTTGGCTTGCCAAAGCCCGAGAGATTTAGGCGTTGAGTTTCCGACGGTTCTCGTCGCGAAGGTAGTCCACTAGGTCCAGGGAGAAGAGTATGAGACCACCCTGCCTAGGAAACAAGAAAGTCTTGCTTGTCGCGCACAGGACACGGCAGACTATGCCGAGGCACATCGTGAGATGAACGATTCCAAGACATATCGTAGAATAAACATAATGCAACATAATGCCATCATTTGGTTTGATCGTGGATAGTGTCGTGGCTCGCAGAAACGCCCTTACATACTGCCTGATGGAGAAAGTGAATTGAAGAGAGTGAGCAATAAGTGAACGAGAGAGGGGCATTTTTTTTTCAATTAGGATAATTATGAAGCTGCAAAGGAAGCTCCATAATACGGAAACCTCTGCCCCCAAGTCGCGTGCCGCTGAGGTCAAATGGCAGTCGAGAAATGAGTGAGAGGAGGTGGGTCAACAGGTCAATCGTTACACCGGTCGCGTGCCGCTGCTATAATGAGCTTTGACCATGAGCCAATGGGGGAAACTGATGTCATGGCGATGTTTAATAGGGTAAATTACCTGTTTGTTTACTTCCTGGGGACATTTTGCAGGTGTTGCGTTGCGTACAGATGGTGCACTCACAAATATTAAGAGGCACGGAGAAACAGCTCAGAGAGAGCAAGGCTTTATTATTTCATCGATGTGACTGTGTTGTCGGTTGCATTGGCCACTTTCTAGCTATATCAGTCAACTTACTGGACAAGTAAGCGTCGTATGAACAAGTGAGATGATCGATAGGGGAGCCCACAAGTTGCCGATGATGTATCAATAAATAGATATAGACGCATGTATATCCCAAATACGAGTTGATTATGCACACGAGCCTACACCATTTTATACAATGACTACCGGGCAATTTCTTACAGGATTATTTAAACATAGAACTTACCATTTATCTTGCCCTGCCATAATATCATGCCACGACATCGTTATTCGTTCTTTCTTGGTGGCTCTTCAAAGAATCTTTGGTTTACCAAGGGTGGAAGTTTGGGCAGATGATGGTATCAATATGAAAATACAGATAAGTGTCGGGATGGCCAGTTCATGAAGAGCACAAGCCCACACCATTTTCATCCGACACATGCCGCAACTTTTAAAAACGACGTCATTCATTTCGATATGTGGTGCGATGTCATAGCGATGTAAAGTTTGAGTCAAACGCTCTGCAATATTAAGAGGATGCCATTGTTTTCCTAAACGCTGTGCAATATGCATGTACTTAGGTCTTGAGCTCGCCATAAAGAAATAAAGGATATCATATCGCGGTAGACGCGTGTCACTGACTTTAGAATAGTGAGCAAAAAGTGATCGTTGGGCCATTTATTGGCTAGGTCAACCACTGGCTAGTACGATTCGACGGGGAAATGAGAGTCACTTCGAGGGCGGGTATTTTTTCTCTGCATGTGTGTATTGTGTGTGTGTCAACATCGTTACTTCTAGGTATAACATAACAAGTAATTCAAATCGTACAGTTAATAATTACAAAACCAACGTTTGGTCCGAATTAATAGCAACTCTAGCTGATGCTAAATCCTATATCCCATTGGATGAAGAAAACGCAATGAAGTCTCAGCGACCAATAATAGCTTAATATTATAGACTCAACCTTACGCACTAGTACTGGGCTATCAACGCTGTCTCATACGAATCATCATCACCTGTTCCCTGGGTGTCGATATAGAATGATTTCAAAAAGATGATATTCGCCCTGTAACGACGCATAAATTTACTGTTAACACGCCTTTACAAGTCCATTTTTTTCTTGCTGGCTACAAGCACTTTTCAGAATGCTGCGATGGATGAAACAAAACGTGTATGGTACGTGTACATGGTAAAGTTACATGCCTAAATGGGCCGGGTGAAACTATTGGTACAAGAACAGGGGCGTATGATAGAAACATATTGTAAGAATCGGTCTAATGAGAATTGCCAACCGAAAACCCTGTTGCAATCATATTAATGTTGCTAAATCACAAGTACACGTCACAGAGGTTGTTTATAAAACTATTTGAGCGGAATATTTGAATACTGCATTGACTCACGAGGCGAATGAGTTGTAACGTATAGCCATGTATACAGTGATTACGATGGCGCCATGATTTTATGCACAAGTTATACACGAAGAAAAAGTTTATTTGTATGGGATATTACGTGATTGTGTATGCCTTGTTTTCAATGGGAGGTAGATTCAATATACGGTATGCATGAGAGGCGTTTTGTGGCATGCAGAGTTTGTGATTATACGACAAGGACGCCTACTAAATCGTGTGTCCTGCGGTGACCATGGTGACCGATTAATTACATTGGAAAGAAACATAAGTGTCGAATTATAATACACGAATAATCAGAACACCAAAACATATTACATTCAAACATACATGTTCAACTGTAGCTTCTGGTAAGAATAAAGATCTTTTCACAGATCTTTAATCCCGGTTCCTTTTTGTCTCACAATTCACTTTAAGAGTTTCAATGAACAGAACTTTAACCCCGAGATGCGTTCATTTTCAAGCTGTCATTAAAGACTCAGAGTAGGAATCAATCATGAAGGGCTTCGTCTCCTTTCGGGGAACGTAGGGTCAGTGGGATCATCATTTTCATGCCGGCGGACTGGAACCTCAAGGAAGTAATAACGAGTTTTCAGCACATCAACTTGTCTACAGCCAAGCATGTCCACTGCGAAGAACAGACGCGGCATTGCAAAATACTGTTAGAGAAAGGATAGGAAACTATTTTTTTTTTCTGACATGGACATACTAAGTATCCAATAATATTCCAATAAAGGGGAAAAATGTAAATCGTTGACATGGGTGTATCATCTCAGGTCTTTGGCAGGAAGAGCAATCGTCACGAGCGATGAAGATGTTCTTGACTTGCCCGGCAAATACATCACACTCCCCTGGCACGAACGCGGCAATTCGAAACAACAGTTCCAGTCATTTACCTGCGTTGTCACTGGTGGGCATGTTCGCAGTTAGAACGATTATACCTGTAAAAGATAGTAGGTTAGGACGTTTCACTCTTCAAGTTGAAGTAAAGCGTGTTTGTTTTGTTTTTCATAGTACAGTTATCATTACGGATAGAGTATCGCTAAGCAATCACCTTAAGCTCTAGGAGAGGCATTTCAACAATTGTTACAGAACAATATTGCATTGCAGAAATGTAGGCGTATGAAAGATATCGAAGGTGAAAAGGCGATGTGGAAATCAAGGTTCTGAAAATCCTGCGTGATACACATTACAAAACACGACTTGAAGTGGTAAGAATCTTGACGAACATAACGACGGAATAGCACAGTTATCGTTTGAGTAT
The DNA here is from genome assembly GCF_964275005.1 of Diadema setosum. NCBI lineage: Eukaryota > Metazoa > Echinodermata > Echinoidea > Diadematoida > Diadematidae > Diadema > Diadema setosum. The sequence continues at coordinate 19,631,885 of NC_092696.1, read as the reverse complement.
ATGCACACGTATTATTCCGAGCTTAGTTCATGTTTGATCAATGACAATTGTGAGCGACACAATCATTTTATTTAAGAGTGTTTTCATTAACCGCAAAAAAAGTAGAAGTCGCAGAGATTGTGTTGAATGTCCCTTATAGAAACACATGCACTTTACAATAACTCAGCATATTTCCAGTCATTAGTAAAGCTTGGCAAGGTTGGTTTTTCCGACTGATGCGTTAAACTTTTTCAATGTCATGGTATTAGAATGAGTATAGCTTTATGCAACTTTATTGAACATATTTCTACGCAGTCTTGGATGTGTCTATCCGTTAAAAAAAATCATATGATTCGCCAGAGTTCTTTGCTTATCTGAGAACAAGAATATAACCGAGCATTGTATTTCTCTTGGTTGTTTTCTGAATGCAACAATAGTTGCGAAGTCAGCCTGACAGGGAAAAAGGTTTCATTTACGTATAAAAAAAAAATCAATAGAAGGAAACAGATGTAGCCTACCTTCTAATTAGACTGGCATGACCAGTTAAATGATAGTAACAGTAGAAACACGAAAGGCAAAAGTTGCGTTGGTTTTTTTTTTTGTTTTTTTTTTGCGTTTATTTGATTAATATTTCTCCCGAAGTCAGGTAGCAACAGATTTAACGTCCTTGCAATTAGATGAAATGATTTATGTATTACTGTGACACAGCGTGTAACGATTTGACTTATATCAAAGTTATTTCCTGTTAGCCAACAGAAGTAGAAATCCTGTAATAATGGTAAACGTAATCTTGCATTTAGCCGCGGCAATAGCTGATGACAAAAAATTTGATCGAAAGTATAGTGGTTACTACCTTGTACGAGATTTAGACACGCATTGCATTATATAGTATATGCTCGTCGGAGGCTCATGATAATCACGTTTGAAATGATGATTAAACCACGCATACTTTGATCTTCAGTCACCTTTTGCAAATATTCGTTTCTGCTTTTGTGCTTCAAAATACGTACAACGAAACTTGTGATAGAAAGTCCAGTTTGTTACTGTCATAAGAAGAATTGAAATACAAATTGACAGCATTCAGATCATTAACAACACCCACTTCTTTTTTTGCATTAGTAGCTCAAAGTTCGCTTGTTCTGTTTGTTTGTTTTTATGTTTGTTTGTTTTGAAAGCAACTCAACACTGCCTCACATGAAATTATGTTATACACACTGAATTCGAACGTTAAAACCAGCGGTAACTTCACCGATTACTCGGTTTTATACTTTTAGCTATCATTAATTGTTCACTCCTATATACAGATGGAATGTATTTGCATTTCCTCGCTCGCTTGAATGATATATAAGCGTCCATCGAATTTTATTTTAGTGAAGCTTTAGCACGTGCAAAGACATTCGTCAACACACACACACACACACACACACACACACACACACACACACACACAACACACAAAAAAGCATTGGTCAAACGTATAGTAGTTGCTGAAGATTTCCAAATCACAAATCGCGCTAAAGTACAACTCTGTTACAGTTTAAAAGGACTATGACTTAATTCACAACTGATATCATTATGAGAGATAAGATATTTCTCTTTTGAAAAACAGAAACTAATAATTGCGGATGTATTTTTTAAAGTGAACTATTTAGTGAACATTACTGAAAACGTAAAAAGTGTATCCTGATGATTGATATTAGTCTTTAAAAAATGCAAACGGTCAATGTCAAATAAACGTTCACCACGGTGCACCCTGCTAGCTCTGTAAAGCAAACATCATTCTGCTTGAAGTATTCGATATTTGAAGAAATGAACAAATCGCTTGTCATTGTTCCCATACAGCGATGAACCATTAAACGCCTTTGCAACGAGTCAGATCATTAAAGTGAGCGCATTATTACTGCATGCTGCTGAAAGAAAAGACAAGTATAGCTGTGGTTCAGTTATCAACATGCAATGCACGCATAGTTATAACACAGATTTCAGGTATGGCTTGACTAAATAGTTTTCACATCGATGGATTGGCATCCAAAGATTTAATAATTACGTATTTGAAGACATGATATCTATGATTAGGTGAGTTCGTTTTTCAGTCTTTTATAGTTTATAAGTATAGAAGAGCTGGTGTGTAAACGTAAATACTCATAGCATAATGGTATATTGGTAACGATTGATTTAAGGCGAGTATGAATAATAATACCCAAAATCATGCCACGTTGCAGTGTCAGAACAAGTTGGGGTATATAGCGATAGAATGATTTGAGATATCTTGTGAAAAGAACCTTTTCGTAGGATTAAAAGTAAATCGGTCATTCATCCGCGGGAGAGTTGTAAAATAATAACGGTATCGAAGTGGCTGATATAGCTGGAGCAGAAAAAAATGTTCCAACGAAGCCCATGTGTCGATTGACCCCCGGTCTCCCGTACTTTCCACATGTTAAGCAGTATTAGCAAACATCTGTACTTTTAAAGGGGACGTCAAAACCGTATCTGGCAATGCACGCAAGCGGCATCATAAGCAGAGTTTCTTACTAATCATCCCTTTCGACTGACAAATCGAGTGTTGTTAGGTTTATCTTCATGGCTACATCAAAATGCAGGGCTGCCAACTCTCACTCACTGAGAGTGAGACTCACTCATTTTGGTCCTTTCTCACTCTAAAACTTTATTTCATTTGCATGCATTTCTACTGATCTCACTCATTTTGACTCCTAAATTATAGCATTGGCCTATGGGAGTCTCACTCTGCAGCGCTGAAAATGCCCAACACAAGATGTACTTTCATTTGACCCCAACAGGCCATAATGATTATCAATACAATTGTCATCTCTATGAGGTAACTCGATCAGGGCATAATCGGTAGCATCATGTTGGTACTCCAAGGTAAGAAAGTGACTCGTTGAGAATAGACATGCAGGTTCATGTCTTATAAAATGGGTTCAAGAATGTAGCCAATAGGAAGCGCTGAAATGAGACACATCTCCTTCCTTTACTTCAGTACAACTGCACTGCCTGTAATCCTATGGTAGATTGCCGATCGTCTGTGCGCGCGGCGGCTCCTTTGATGAATTGCATGCATACGCGTACGCGCTGTCAATCCTGTAAACAACTTCTAGTTCGGGCTGCCGGCCGGCCGGCCTGTCTTCCCTTGTGCATAACATAATATGTGGCGTACGTACGTACTGAGTATACTGTACTATTCTTGCGGTCGGCTACACGTCACTTCCGGTTGACTGGAGTGAAAACAAACAGCTTGCAAGCGCCTAGCGCTAAGCCTGCATAATGCTTATACTGCATGCTGTGCATGTGCGACTCTACGCAGACATGGGGACTGTTTTTCATTATTCATTTTGTCATTTGTGCCATCATTCATGAGATACATGCATCATGTCTTGCCAGCAATTCTAATAATCCGGATCCTGTCGATCGATCGGTCCCGGTATATTGCCAAGTTGAAGGCAGTCGGACTGGACCTGTGCCCGTATGAAATCGCGGCAGGACTCTGGATCAACGACCCGACAAAATGGCCAGATGTGCGGTAGAACCTCTTTGAGTAGGCCCTACCCCGATATCTACGCTTACTTAGAAACTTCAGGTAGGTCTATAGGCCTAACGTTAGTACTGTAGTAGGCTTAGGGTAGGGCCTAATCCTGCCGCCCGCACAGCTACAGTAGTACAGCTTGCGCTAGCGCTATGCTCGCGGGGCGCCCCGGCAGAAAACACGTACAGCGTTACCACTCCAGGTTCACGCGACTGTTTGTTTTCACTCCACCGCTATCCATGACCCCGTGACACGCAAAATACCCGGATGTCCGACCATGAGAATACGTACACTTTGTACAGTACAGTAGACCAAGCGTTATGGGACCGGACGCGTACATGGAGTCTCTTTGAAGGGCAAATCCAACGATTTAGCAGGTTAATTCTCACGCCGTTTTCAGAGTATGTTGTCTAGTAGGCCTAAATGAGGAGTCTATATCAAGTCTTTAAGGTAAAGGGTGCATATTCTATGTAAAATAAGTAAGGTTTCATGCGGGTGTCCGGAAACCCAACCCCCCATTATACTTATACTGTATGTGCGGGACTTCCGCGAGTGCGACGTGCGTAAAAGTTTGGGACGAACATCTTCGGACGTCTTGACCCACAAAGGTAAACCTCTATATTATTACACGGGCCCTCACAGAACAGGTAATATTAAGCAAATAACGTTGGTGAAGGTGATGGGACAAACTATCACTTCCTCGGCGATCTGGATGTAGCTATCTTTCCGAAGCGCAGCTGAGGAAAGCTGGCGTACACATGCGCATGCGATAGTTTGCCTATGAAAAATCAATAGCATCCTGGTGCTTACAAACCTACTTACTAAAAGAATTAACAAACAAAATTAGTTTCTTTCTGTTACATTGTAACACTTAAGGAAAGAATGATTTCAATCTTTTTTAAATGAAAACAAAGAAGGATCATTTTTTTTTTTTTTTGTCTGGACTAGGGGAGTTCCAGAATCTTGGGCCTGTATAAATAAATGTCTGCTGAGCTAACACAGTAACTGTTCTAAGCAGGGGCAAATGAAATTCATTAGACTGTCTTGTTGGGTAACTATGGTATGTCAGCCTACGACAAACTGTCATTTCATAGTTTGTTTTGTGTCCATGCATCGGGAATATTTCTAACTATAAAATCATACTTAATGACATCCTGCAGGGGGATTTGAAAAGCTAGTAACAATTCCTAACCCTCCATCCGAGGCGTAAATTGTTTAAAGAATATACTGTACCGACTTTAACTTCAACGATATACCGATATTTGGGCAAAACCACGATGGTACATAAAGTTAATTCAATAAAAATGTTACCCATTGCGCCTTCTGGGTAAGTGGAAAAAAAAAACACCCAGATATCATAAGCGTCAATCACAGTACGCAAACCACCAAATATAGAATCATCGCACAAAATCGTTCTGTGCTCTCTTATATCCACAACAGAAAAAAAAAATATTTGTAACGTAATTTTCCAATAGCGGTATAGATTGCGCCAATCGACTTTACACCACAAGTCTCAAAAATTGATCCTCTTCAATACGTCAAGTGTAATAGTTATTTTTTTAAAGTTCATTAAGCGTAGCGCTATCGAAAGCTTTTTAAAACGAGTCCGCCCATCCTTTCTTCAAGTGACCCTACCAAGATAATGTAAAGCGAAGTAAGGTTATTGCACTCGTGTATTGTAATATAACTAATTGGGTATTTCCTTACAACAGCAGATGGTGAGAAAGGTTAAGTCCACGAGTGCTGCTGAAGGTGATATTACATGAACCTGCATGTCTATTCTCAACGAGTCACTTTCTTACCTTGGAGTACCAACATGATGCTACCGATTATGCCCTGATCGAGTTACCTCATAGAGATGACAATTGTATTGATAATCATTATGGCCTGTTGGGGTCAAATGAAAGTACATTCTTGTGTTGGGCATTTTCAGCGCTGTCAACATTGGAAACTAGTTGAGAGTGAGACTCCCATAGGTCAATGCTATAATTTAGGAGTCAAAATGAGTGAGATCAGTAGAAATGCATGCAAATGAAATAAAGTTTTAGAGTGAGAAAGGACCAAAATGAGTGAGTCTCACTCTCAGTGAGTGAGAGTTGGCAGCCCTGCATTTTGATGTAGCCATGAAGATAAACCTAACAACACTCGATTTGTCAGTCGAAAGGGATGATTAGTAAGAAACTCTGCTTATGATGCCGCTTGCGTGCATTGCCAGATACGGTTTTGACGTCCCCTTTAAAAGTACAGATGTTTGCTAATACTGCTTAACATGTGGAAAGTACGGGAGACCGGGGGTCAATCGACACATGGGCTTCGTTGGAACATTTTTTTCTGCTCCAGCTATATCAGCCACTTCGATACCGTTATTATTTTACAACTCTCCCGCGGATGAATGACCGATTTACTTTTAATCCTACGAAAAGGTTCTTTTCACAAGATATCTCAAATCATTCTATCGCTATATACCCCAACTTGTTCTGACACTGCAACGTGGCATGATTTTGGGTATTATTATTCATACTCGCCTTAAATCAATCGTTACCAATATACCATTATGCTATGAGTATTTACGTTTACACACCAGCTCTTCTATACTTATAAACTATAAAAGACTGAAAAACGAACTCACCTAATCATAGATATCATGTCTTCAAATACGTAATTATTAAATCTTTGGATGCCAATCCATCGATGTGAAAACTATTTAGTCAAGCCATACCTGAAATCTGTGTTATAACTATGCGTGCATTGCATGTTGATAACTGAACCACAGCTATACTTGTCTTTTCTTTCAGCAGCATGCAGTAATAATGCGCTCACTTTAATGATCTGACTCGTTGCAAAGGCGTTTAATGGTTCATCGCTGTATGGGAACAATGACAAGCGATTTGTTCATTTCTTCAAATATCGAATACTTCAAGCAGAATGATGTTTGCTTTACAGAGCTAGCAGGGTGCACCGTGGTGAACGTTTATTTGACATTGACCGTTTGCATTTTTTAAAGACTAATATCAATCATCAGGATACACTTTTTACGTTTTCAGTAATGTTCACTAAATAGTTCACTTTAAAAAATACATCCGCAATTATTAGTTTCTGTTTTTCAAAAGAGAAATATCTTATCTCTCATAATGATATCAGTTGTGAATTAAGTCATAGTCCTTTTAAACTGTAACAGAGTTGTACTTTAGCGCGATTTGTGATTTGGAAATCTTCAGCAACTACTATACGTTTGACCAATGCTTTTTTGTGTGTTGTGTGTGTGTGTGTGTGTGTGTGTGTGTGTGTGTTGACGAATGTCTTTGCACGTGCTAAAGCTTCACTAAAATAAAATTCGATGGACGCTTATATATCATTCAAGCGAGCGAGGAAATGCAAATACATTCCATCTGTATATAGGAGTGAACAATTAATGATAGCTAAAAGTATAAAACCGAGTAATCGGTGAAGTTACCGCTGGTTTTAACGTTCGAATTCAGTGTGTATAACATAATTTCATGTGAGGCAGTGTTGAGTTGCTTTCAAAACAAACAAACATAAAAACAAACAAACAGAACAAGCGAACTTTGAGCTACTAATGCAAAAAAAGAAGTGGGTGTTGTTAATGATCTGAATGCTGTCAATTTGTATTTCAATTCTTCTTATGACAGTAACAAACTGGACTTTCTATCACAAGTTTCGTTGTACGTATTTTGAAGCACAAAAGCAGAAACGAATATTTGCAAAAGGTGACTGAAGATCAAAGTATGCGTGGTTTAATCATCATTTCAAACGTGATTATCATGAGCCTCCGACGAGCATATACTATATAATGCAATGCGTGTCTAAATCTCGTACAAGGTAGTAACCACTATACTTTCGATCAAATTTTTTGTCATCAGCTATTGCCGCGGCTAAATGCAAGATTACGTTTACCATTATTACAGGATTTCTACTTCTGTTGGCTAACAGGAAATAACTTTGATATAAGTCAAATCGTTACACGCTGTGTCACAGTAATACATAAATCATTTCATCTAATTGCAAGGACGTTAAATCTGTTGCTACCTGACTTCGGGAGAAATATTAATCAAATAAACGCAAAAAAAAAACAAAAAAAAAACCAACGCAACTTTTGCCTTTCGTGTTTCTACTGTTACTATCATTTAACTGGTCATGCCAGTCTAATTAGAAGGTAGGCTACATCTGTTTCCTTCTATTGATTTTTTTTTTTATACGTAAATGAAACCTTTTTCCCTGTCAGGCTGACTTCGCAACTATTGTTGCATTCAGAAAACAACCCAGAGAAATACAATGCTCGGTTATATTCTTGTTCTCAGATAAGCAAAGAACTCTGGCGAATCATATGATTTTTTTTAACGGATAGACACATCCAAGACTGCGTAGAAATATGTTCAATAAAGTTGCATAAAGCTATACTCATTCTAATACCATGACATTGAAAAAGTTTAACGCATCAGTCGGAAAAACCAACCTTGCCAAGCTTTACTAATGACTGGAAATATGCTGAGTTATTGTAAAGTGCATGTGTTTCTATAAGGGACATTCAACACAATCTCTGCGACTTCTACTTTTTTTGCGGTTAATGAAAACACTCTTAAATAAAATGATTGTGTCGCTCACAATTGTCATTGATCAAACATGAACTAAGCTCGGAATAATACGTGTGCATATACTCAAACGATAACTGTGCTATTCCGTCGTTATGTTCGTCAAGATTCTTACCACTTCAAGTCGTGTTTTGTAATGTGTATCACGCAGGATTTTCAGAACCTTGATTTCCACATCGCCTTTTCACCTTCGATATCTTTCATACGCCTACATTTCTGCAATGCAATATTGTTCTGTAACAATTGTTGAAATGCCTCTCCTAGAGCTTAAGGTGATTGCTTAGCGATACTCTATCCGTAATGATAACTGTACTATGAAAAACAAAACAAACACGCTTTACTTCAACTTGAAGAGTGAAACGTCCTAACCTACTATCTTTTACAGGTATAATCGTTCTAACTGCGAACATGCCCACCAGTGACAACGCAGGTAAATGACTGGAACTGTTGTTTCGAATTGCCGCGTTCGTGCCAGGGGAGTGTGATGTATTTGCCGGGCAAGTCAAGAACATCTTCATCGCTCGTGACGATTGCTCTTCCTGCCAAAGACCTGAGATGATACACCCATGTCAACGATTTACATTTTTCCCCTTTATTGGAATATTATTGGATACTTAGTATGTCCATGTCAGAAAAAAAAAATAGTTTCCTATCCTTTCTCTAACAGTATTTTGCAATGCCGCGTCTGTTCTTCGCAGTGGACATGCTTGGCTGTAGACAAGTTGATGTGCTGAAAACTCGTTATTACTTCCTTGAGGTTCCAGTCCGCCGGCATGAAAATGATGATCCCACTGACCCTACGTTCCCCGAAAGGAGACGAAGCCCTTCATGATTGATTCCTACTCTGAGTCTTTAATGACAGCTTGAAAATGAACGCATCTCGGGGTTAAAGTTCTGTTCATTGAAACTCTTAAAGTGAATTGTGAGACAAAAAGGAACCGGGATTAAAGATCTGTGAAAAGATCTTTATTCTTACCAGAAGCTACAGTTGAACATGTATGTTTGAATGTAATATGTTTTGGTGTTCTGATTATTCGTGTATTATAATTCGACACTTATGTTTCTTTCCAATGTAATTAATCGGTCACCATGGTCACCGCAGGACACACGATTTAGTAGGCGTCCTTGTCGTATAATCACAAACTCTGCATGCCACAAAACGCCTCTCATGCATACCGTATATTGAATCTACCTCCCATTGAAAACAAGGCATACACAATCACGTAATATCCCATACAAATAAACTTTTTCTTCGTGTATAACTTGTGCATAAAATCATGGCGCCATCGTAATCACTGTATACATGGCTATACGTTACAACTCATTCGCCTCGTGAGTCAATGCAGTATTCAAATATTCCGCTCAAATAGTTTTATAAACAACCTCTGTGACGTGTACTTGTGATTTAGCAACATTAATATGATTGCAACAGGGTTTTCGGTTGGCAATTCTCATTAGACCGATTCTTACAATATGTTTCTATCATACGCCCCTGTTCTTGTACCAATAGTTTCACCCGGCCCATTTAGGCATGTAACTTTACCATGTACACGTACCATACACGTTTTGTTTCATCCATCGCAGCATTCTGAAAAGTGCTTGTAGCCAGCAAGAAAAAAATGGACTTGTAAAGGCGTGTTAACAGTAAATTTATGCGTCGTTACAGGGCGAATATCATCTTTTTGAAATTATTCTATATCGACACCCAGGGAACAGGTGATGATGATTCGTATGAGACAGCGTTGATAGCCCAGTACTAGTGCGTAAGGTTGAGTCTATAATATTAAGCTATTATTGGTCGCTGAGACTTCATTGCGTTTTCTTCATCCAATGGGATATAGGATTTAGCATCAGCTAGAGTTGCTATTAATTCGGACCAAACGTTGGTTTTGTAATTATTAACTGTACGATTTGAATTACTTGTTATGTTATACCTAGAAGTAACGATGTTGACACACACACAATACACACATGCAGAGAAAAAATACCCGCCCTCGAAGTGACTCTCATTTCCCCGTCGAATCGTACTAGCCAGTGGTTGACCTAGCCAATAAATGGCCCAACGATCACTTTTTGCTCACTATTCTAAAGTCAGTGACACGCGTCTACCGCGATATGATATCCTTTATTTCTTTATGGCGAGCTCAAGACCTAAGTACATGCATATTGCACAGCGTTTAGGAAAACAATGGCATCCTCTTAATATTGCAGAGCGTTTGACTCAAACTTTACATCGCTATGACATCGCACCACATATCGAAATGAATGACGTCGTTTTTAAAAGTTGCGGCATGTGTCGGATGAAAATGGTGTGGGCTTGTGCTCTTCATGAACTGGCCATCCCGACACTTATCTGTATTTTCATATTGATACCATCATCTGCCCAAACTTCCACCCTTGGTAAACCAAAGATTCTTTGAAGAGCCACCAAGAAAGAACGAATAACGATGTCGTGGCATGATATTATGGCAGGGCAAGATAAATGGTAAGTTCTATGTTTAAATAATCCTGTAAGAAATTGCCCGGTAGTCATTGTATAAAATGGTGTAGGCTCGTGTGCATAATCAACTCGTATTTGGGATATACATGCGTCTATATCTATTTATTGATACATCATCGGCAACTTGTGGGCTCCCCTATCGATCATCTCACTTGTTCATACGACGCTTACTTGTCCAGTAAGTTGACTGATATAGCTAGAAAGTGGCCAATGCAACCGACAACACAGTCACATCGATGAAATAATAAAGCCTTGCTCTCTCTGAGCTGTTTCTCCGTGCCTCTTAATATTTGTGAGTGCACCATCTGTACGCAACGCAACACCTGCAAAATGTCCCCAGGAAGTAAACAAACAGGTAATTTACCCTATTAAACATCGCCATGACATCAGTTTCCCCCATTGGCTCATGGTCAAAGCTCATTATAGCAGCGGCACGCGACCGGTGTAACGATTGACCTGTTGACCCACCTCCTCTCACTCATTTCTCGACTGCCATTTGACCTCAGCGGCACGCGACTTGGGGGCAGAGGTTTCCGTATTATGGAGCTTCCTTTGCAGCTTCATAATTATCCTAATTGAAAATAAAAAATGCCCCTCTCTCGTTCACTTATTGCTCACTCTCTTCAATTCACTTTCTCCATCAGGCAGTATGTAAGGGCGTTTCTGCGAGCCACGACACTATCCACGATCAAATCAAATGATGGCATTATGTTGCATTATGTTTATTCTACGATATGTCTTGGAATCGTTCATCTCACGATGTGCCTCGGCATAGTCTGCCGTGTCCTGTGCGCGACAAGCAAGACTTTCTTGTTTCCTAGGCAGGGTGGTCTCATACTCTTCTCCCTGGACCTAGTGGACTACCTTCGCGACGAGAACCGTCGGAAACTCAACGCCTAAATCTCTCGGGCTTTGGCAAGCCAAAGGCTCTTTTAAGAGCCACTACACATACAACAACAAAAAACGAATAATGGGTCGATATGCTCTCATGGTATGTATGAAATTATATAAAATTCCAACAGGAATTACACCGACAGAAATTCCCCGGTAGTCGTTGTAGCACTGCCGTAAATGTTCGTGCTCACGATCAACTATACTCACACATCTATCTAGGGCCTATTTTATTGATACCATCGTCATCTTACACACTCCATCGATCATCTTACTTGTACTCGCTATTCTATTATAGGTTAGATCCTAATACACGCGTCCGCTGCAGCGATTGACCGACGATTGGACCTCAATGGTATTGACCGTTATACTCCCTTTTGATAACCGCTTATACTTGCATTAAAAACAATAAAAATATATTTCTAAGCGCTTCGCAATACTCGCCATTGCGCCACCTGTACGCAACGCGACTTCAATGTTCACAGAAGTAAACAAACCGGTATTTTCCCACCATGACCTCAGTTACTCCCGATGACTCACGGTCTAAGTTCAGACGGTGCAACGATTGACCTCTTGACATAGACGACACGCGACTGTCCCAGTTCCGTAGCAGGCACAGCTGACCTCGTTACAAAAGAACCGGTTTCCCTCATTTCAGTCATATTTGGCTGAGGTGCCTTTTCAGACTCAACTGCCTTTGAATAAACACCAATGATGGGGAGCAGCAAACCTGAAACAAGGACAAATTTTGCGTCACAAAATTGGTAATTTCTGAAGCGGCCACTTGCGGCCATGCATGTAACATCCCTGAATGGCAAGACAAGCATGTCGTCTACAGCACTGCCCATGTTTACTCTGAAACAATGTGCGACAAATGGCGAAAAAAAGAATAGATTACAAATCACAGTCAATCTGCTTGATTAGTTGCTTTTTCTTGTAAAGTACTTGCATTTCGCAAATGAAATTGCTTTAGCGATGATTTCGCAATATACACTACAACTGCACATGCATTTTTCGTGATTTAAGAAAGTTATTAGCTTCTGCGCATGTAGTTTTTAGATTTCTCAAAGCGTCGTCGTGTTTTTATCCAGGCTGGCTGTCGGCGGACAACGCTGGATCAAAGCAGGAAAGCATGTTCAAAATGTGTTTGTGACGCTTTTGACAGAAACAGGTGCACGAATTAATTAACGAGCGATGAATGTCCATGTGTTGTAGGTCCATGCTCTCACTTACATCGCTCACTCTCTTCAATGCACCGGCTATAGGGATGCTGCGATATCCTCATCATATCATCAAACGGCGCTGCTGCGAGCTAACACCCTATCACCCCGAATTATAGGTCCTCATGTTGTCACTATGTATGCCCACGCCCGTCACGCTATGTTGCGCCATGTGGTGATGCAGCGACATTCCAGCCACGTTGCAATCGATTATCTCATCCCCCAAAACACCTACGTAATTGATCATTATATGATCACATACTATGTCACGACATATTGCGACATGTGCGGATATCTATCATTAATATTTTCTTGCGCCATGCGTTGCAATCGATGAATCATGATATAAACGCGGCCATGATGTCACCCTATATGGTGCAATCGATGAGGTCATCCGTTACGCAAGAGATGATGTCATCATTTACCTAATATAGCCCCTGTTACGTAATACAACTGATGGTGCAATCAATTGCGCAATTTGGAGGACCAGTCTACCACCCCAATCTACTGCTAGGGGAAGGGGTTGAACATTACACTCAATAAATGTACGGTAGACTATTGACTGCCAATATTTGAATCTTGTAATTACCAATAGGCCCTAGTACTATGCCAGGTATTAGATTAACCATAGCAAATTAATCATTGACAACTCATGATCATTGTCATCATCAACTACTTCAACTTGTAGTTGCAGTGCAATTACTGATTTTAAATTACATCTTCAGCTTTCAGCACCTGATCACAATATCAGTTATCATAATTATGAATACAACTGCCTTATCATCATTAATACTAGTAATCCTTGGCCTTTCACTATCACCACCACCCACTGCTTTATAATTTGGCACAACATAATGGTACCGGGTCTTATATGAAAATATAAATTTGCATGCAGTTTAGTGTAGACCTTTCTCAATCCAGCTCCAGTCCTGTGTGTCAAGATTTTTACAAAACAATATCACTGATAGCTACATCAACCTAACCTTGGCTGCACATAGAACAACATGTAAAATTACATCTAGGCTACATTATAACGGCGCTATGCCATGCCAAGGTGAAATTCAAGATATCTAAGACATCACCATGGTAATTAACATTACGCATATGAGAGAGACTGCACTGCAGTGACCAGTGTCGACTGCTACGACTGTACGCACGTAAACTAACCTGTAAATTATCCTATGTAGGTTGCAGTCTGTCCCCCTGAGCAGCTGAATCACTTCGTTCTGGTCTGCGATTTCACGGTCTCCTCCACTCAGTTTGCTCCACTCTTTGGCACACAAAATAGGTTTCGTCTATCTTAGGTTTGTCATAGCCGCGAAATTTTCAAACTTCATCGATGTTACATGCATAATAACGCATCTTAAAAATTTCGGCAGAGCAGACGACGTAGACGCGTCGACAGGCTCACAGGGGGCGGCCATTTTGACTCGGAAACAATAATTCTCGATTCGGATTGGATAACATACATCACATGATCGTTCGCGAATGAATATCGTACACGGCAAAGTGTACATATTCAGCTCCTCAGTGACAAAAAAGTTCACTGTTTCCCCCTAAATTACCAAAATACTACAGGAAGGTTTGTGTCGAACTTTTTCCTGTAGCCTCTTTGGTTATTTGTTTACACGTGGCTGTGGAGAAATTTTAGTGCCGCAGTTGTCGGAACGAAACAAGTGAAAAAACCGGCTCACCCCATGGCCTAATTACAACGGTTTCGAACATACGGGGGGCGCAAAAAAAAAAAAAAAAAAAATCAAGCAAGATGAGAACAAAATGTAATGATGACGCGGAAATATACAAATTTCCGCTCACTCGCGCGTACCAATCTAGAGTGTTTTTTCTGGTCCTCAGTTTATTGGTATAAATCGCAAGGTTATCTATAAAGCCGTCATTATATTTTGATAAGAATTGTAAGATTTGATAAGCAAAAAATGACAAGAATTCCATGTTTTGTAAGCTGAAATACAAAAAAAAATCCCCCCCCCCCAAAAAAAAAAGAGAGAGATAAGAACAAAACGTGATGATCACGCGGACAAAATGACAATGTCTATTGTGTTCACACATGTCATTTTATATTTAGCAGGCAAAATGTTACACGGAGCAGCGGCTGCAGTTTGTTTGGTTCTGAAGCGATCGCCGATTGGATAAAAAGAGGGCGCCAATGGTTTCGAACATGGGGGGGGGGGCGCAAAAAACAAACAAACAAGATAAGAACAAAACGTAATGATGACGCGGAAATATACAAATTTCGGCTCACTCGCTCGTACTAATTTAGAGTATTTTTTTTTTCAAGTCCCCAATTTGTTGGTTTAAATCGTTATCTATAAGGCCGTCACTATATCTTCATTAGATTGTAAGATTTAATAAGCAAAAAATAACAAGAATTCCATGTTTTGTAATCTGAAATACAACAATTCGAAATGAGTTTGTACTGCATTCTGCATACTGAGGCGCTTTCCGACCATCAGACTTTTGACAGCAATCCAACCGCGCTCGTGCGGCATTTGAAGTGCTTTCTAACAATTCTGACCGCATTCTAACTGCATTCTAAATATTCCTACAGCTTTCCAAGTACATACGAGCAGCATTCGAGAGCTAATTCATTAGGAATGTGCAAGAATGATTCGAGAAGGGTTCGAAGTGCATTTAGTCTGGGTGCCAGAGGCTGAACCTTGTTTTACCGTCCACCCAATGTTTTTTTTTTTGTGTTTTTTTGTGTTTTTTTTTAATGGTTTTACCCTATTTCGGGGGTGTTGAATCCGAATCTGGATGATGCAACTCTTGCATCCTTGAGGGTTTTGAGATATTCAAGATGGCCGCCAAAATGGCCGCCAAAACCGAAAATTCCCACGTATTTCCTTCTAAATGGTGTGAAATTGAAAACAACTGATAATTCTATCCTATTTGGAAGGTGCTGAATCCGAATATGGATGATGCAACTCATGCATTTATGAAGTTTTTGAGATATTCAAGATGGCCGCAAAATGGCCGCGCCAATTAAAACCGGAAATTCCCATGTATTTCCTTCTAAATGGTGAGAAATTGAAAACAATTGATGGTTTTGCCCTATTTCGAGGGTGCTGAATCCGAATCTGGATGATGCAACTCTTGCATCCATGAAGTTTTCGAGATATTCAAGATGGCCGCCAAAATGGCCGCCAATCAAAACCGGAATTTCCCACGTATTTCGTTCTAAATGGTGAGATATGGAAAACAATTGATGGTTTTACCCTATTTCGAGGGTGCTGAATCCGAATCTGGATGATGCAACTCTTGCTTCCTTGAGGATTTTGAAATATTCAATATGGCCGCCAAAATGGCCGCCAAAACCGAAAATTCCCTCGTATTTCCTTCTAAATGGTGAGAAATTGAAAACAATTGATGGTTTTGCCCTATTTCGAGGGTGCTGAATGAGAATACCAACTCCTGCATTGTTGAAGATTTTGAGATATTCAATATGGCCACCAGAATGGCCACCCAAAACGGAAGTTCCCATATATTGAAAGCCATTGGTGGTTTTTATCTTATTTTGAGTGTGCTGAATCCGAAGCTCAGGATACAACTCTTGCATCCTTAATGGTTTTGAGATGATCAAAGATGGTCGCCAAAAATGACCGCCAAAAACGGAAATTCATATGTAGACCCCTATTTCCTTCTAAATGGTGTAAAATATAAAACAGTTGGTGGTTTTACACTATTTTGAGTTTGCTGAATTTGAAGCTCCAGGATACAGCTCTTGCTTCCTTGAGGGTTTTGAGATTATAAAGATGGCCGCCAGAATGGCCCCTAAATGGCCGTTAAAAACGAAATTTTCCATGTAAGCCCTCTGTTACCTTCTAAATGATGTAAAATTGAAAACAATTGGCGGTTTTACTCTATTTCGAGGGTGCTGAGTCCTAACCTGGTTGATGCAACTTTCGTATTCTTTTTAAGGGTTTTTGAGATGTCCAAGATGATCGCCAAATTAACTGTCAAAAATTGGAAAATTTTAGACCCTATAACATTCAGCACCCTCGAAACTTGGTTGTTGAAATTCATCCATTCTTTAGGGTTTTTAGACGACCAAGATGACAGCCAAAGTAAGTGGCAGAATTCCAATGTTATTCAAATTCATGAAATTCTTCCGTCGAGATGTTTTCATTGCAACTGATTGACAAATTGCCCTTCATCGACGTAAATAAGCACTGAATTGATCAGTGTTTTAGTAGTAGCCATGATAAAAAAAAAAAAAAAAAAAAAATCATGGGCGTACATACTCGAGCAGGATTCGAACCTACGACCTCCTGATCACCGGACAGGCGTCATCTCCACTAGACCACCGAGCACTGAAGCACTGAATTGATCAGTGTTTTAGTAGTAGCCATGACAAAAAATCATGGGCGTACATAAAACATCTCGACGGATGTGGCACGAATTTTGAAAATCCTTAATTCCGTCTGGTTCTGCTTGATTTGTGCCGATTCCGAATTAGTGTGACGGGGGTATTAGGTAGGGTACCTCCCTCGTATGCCTTTTCTGTCGGTCTCTCTCTCCTGACCCGCCTTACCGTTGAAACTGACACATCCATACTATTTTGAAATCAACGCCGCTGTGAACTCTATAAACACGTGCTCAAACACGTTGAAGACATTTTCCAAACACTACCACCATACAACCACCACACATGCAGTTTCCACATAATATTGTATTATTATACTCCAAACACACACACACACACACACACACACACACACACACACAGCTATGCACAAACGCATACACAAGTCACATAATACGCACCTACATCCGGAGTAATCATACACAGCACATATCATGCAGCCACCCCCCCCCCCGCACACACACACACATACGCATAACTTACCAGTCATACCCACCCCACCCAAGCATAACACCGCAGCAACCACCCCAAACACACAATTAATAGTGCATGGCTGACGACAATTTGTGCAGCTACGTTTCATTTTGCCAGCACAACAAATGCAGGGGCGACAATTTGTGCCGCCAACTCCGGCACAAATTGTCGCCCAATTTGTGACGGGGCGACAATTTCTGCCGTAACAAATACGTACCATGTCATACCTTTGGATCATGCAGTCCAGTTGCTTGTGTTCATTTCTCACTCCCTGTTTCTATTTAGAGTTCCATTGCATTTGCTTTTTTCCCCGTTGGCTCTTCATTTGAGGAAAAAAAGAAGATAATCATGAATACGAGGCGAAATACAGTAATAGCAATAATAATTTTATTTTTTCATTGATATTTCTCTTGCCACTGGCGGTGAATGACCAATGTGCTACTGTCAATGACATAGTGCATAAGTGCATGGCTGACGACAATTTGTGCAGCTACGTATCATTATGATGACGTACGACAGTGCAAATAAAAATTAAATTGCATTATGTTACGGTTTATATGCAGTGTACATTCATCTAATAATGAACAAGTTCCGTTTCTTGTTTTGTTTTGCTAAACGCATCTCAGAACTTCATTATAACGTAGTATAAAGTAAGATAACCAAGATCCCATTTATACAGAAGTAAGGCAATCCCCGTAATATTGGAATAAACAGAATTAGATCACATATTCAACGAAATAATTGTTGAGTGTACAGCTGCAATATTGGGACTTCTGCTTCAGAACGCTGGCAGCTTTTAACCCCCTGTTTTTGATATATACGCAGAGAACAAAATACATCATGACCAATTACTTTTTAGATAGAGCTCTATTCAGCAATCACATTTTCTATCATGCTTTTCTATTTCGTCCTTTCAACAGTTCCCAATCTTTGAAGTAGTATTTTTCTGGACCATCAGAAGTATCCATGGTAAGTTCAATCATTTCATCTGGCCACTGTCGTTTTCTAGGAAACAGTGCGACAGAGATAGTGTATTATGTTATAAAGTGAAACACTGCAAGCGTTTAATTCAAGGGCATCGCAATAGTATGATTGTAGGTCAGAACACAAACACACAAAGGCGCACATACACACACACACACACACACACACACAGAACGAACAGATCATAATTATGTTAGTTTGCTTGTTTTAATTAGAATGCAAACCTGTCAAACGTTGGAAGCAAGTCAACACATGCTCTGGTTAGCCGTTGTGCTTTTGTGATTCTCTGATATTGCGCGCGCGCGCACACGTGCGTGTGTGTGTGTGTGTGTGAATATATATGCTGATACTATGTATGATCATTCGCACTATAAAATTGAAAATGGAATTGTTTGTGTTTTTGAATTGCAGTTGTACTGTTTTTGTTCATGTTACACGGTCCCAGAATGGGTTGATTCATGAATGATTTCAATGAAATCACTAAATATCAAGGAAAAACAAAACAACGTAGCCTTAACATGAATATAAAGCTTCAAATTGTTTTGGATACATCGTCCAGTGATTAAGTTTGGGTACCTGAAGCTAGATTATGAATAAGACCCTATGAAGAGGCGACGTCAACTTTTCTTGTGGATATAATTTTTGCTGTCGTTTCTCACTGTGCATGCGTGCGTGAGCGCGCGTGTGTGTCTTCTGCCTTGATATCTTAAATTTCCCCCTCCCTTTGAAATACTATAACCCATGTATACGACCCATGATCATGGCAACATGGTCAACGTTCCAGACGTTAAAGGGTCACTCCCGTGAAAATCGATAACTGAACCGACACATTCCTTTAGTATACTTAATAAAAAAGACAACGAGAGAGCGATATTCTGACTTTCAAAAATTCAAAGTTAGGGAATAATTTTAATTATGATGTTTCTCCAACATGTTTATTACTCAAAGTGCGCGTGCGTAATAAACATGGCTACAGTGTCATGTAAATTTCAATGCCGATTAAATAATAATAATAAAAAAAACAAAGGATCAACTTCTGGTGGTTTTCATTGGCCTTTGAGATTTCAAATCACACGAATCTTCCATGATTCTTGGTTTCACCAGGGAGGTGTCTCACCTCCCTGGTTTCACCAACACGGTATCGGAGTCCAAAAATACTACATGCATGAATGGCTCACTTGTTGGTCCGATGCTCGCCTATCACCTTCTAGTCACTCTTACATATCTCATCACAGGATCGATTGCAATACCAGATGTCTGTCCCGGGATGTCGAATATCATTTGTCCGAGTCAATACCACAAGCCCAGCGGGAAGCACTTACAACTTCTCCCGAAGCGCGTTCCGGCGGGGCACCGTGTGAGACAGCTGCCAGAAGAAGAGCAAAGCGGTCAGATGATGTACTGCGCGATACCTGGTGAGTATTGGCTTTAGAACACACCACATGCACGCCCGATCCAAACCATCCCCAACCCCAATAACCCACGCTGTTGGCATGTCATTGAGCCAACCCTGACAGATGTATAAGCCCACATAGCCGATTTAGATAACAGAACCTGAGAAAATAGTCTCCTACGCAGAATATCTGGTGCCAGGAAATCATACGGATAATTAGACTTATAAGTTCGCTGCATCTCAAGACTAAAGTAATCTTTCCCCACGCAGTGTCCATCAGTTTCTTTATAAAAGCTTAAAACGTATACACTGTAATTGTTCATTTCCATAGTATCTCACGAAGTGCACAAAACGCCTGTCTACACATCTTTACCATAGTCGTGAAACTATTGCAAATACAACTGTACAGTTATGAAAATGTATTGCTATATTTGTTTTTTTTTTATTTTTTTAAGTGTTTGATTTGATTAAAAACAATGATTTCGTAACAAATATTCTTTTCTTGTTTTTGTACCTTTATTTAATGCTTCCTGTGTCGTAACCAACGTCCTTCAGCCTGTCTGAACACACCCTGCCGAAATAACGGAACATGCATTGAGACGATCGATGGGTATGACTGCCAGTGTGAGGTCGGATTCGTCGGGAAGAATTGCAATTCAAGTAAAAAGACATAATTTTTTCGTTCGGATATACTCTACTCACTGTGGCATATGCTCTTTTTTACCCTCTCCTACCCCCCCCCCCCTCCCCCCCCCCCCTCTCTCTCTCTCTCTGGTATACACCCATATAATCATGTGTGTGGGAGTGTATGTGTGTGTGTCTGTCTGTATCTGTGTGTGTGTGCGCGGGTGTGTGTGTAATAGTCGATTAGACCCTCACAGAAAAAAACCCTCAACAATAGTGTGTGCAGTTACGAATCAAATTATAATCATGTGCCGACAATGAGCAGAATCGTACGTGACAGGTTATGCGTTACATAATGAATCATATCCATTCATTCTCGCATATTTTTTTTTCAATCTCATCTTCTTTTATCTTATGATTTTACTTTCTCTGTTCATGTGGCAGTCTTTGACATGACACACATCTCTTTATTTATTCTCATTTATACAGATGTTAATGAATGCAAAAGCCAGCCTTGTCAAAACGGTGCGACATGTATCGACGCGGTGAATCGATATATCTGCGTATGCGTGCGTGGATATGAAGACACCCACTGTGAAACAGGTAAACACATTAAAACAAACACAAGTTACAGAAATAACAACAAACACACAATAATGCAAGTCTAAGACAACTCTCCCTACATGTTCTCATGTACTTTTTTTTTTTTTCAAATCAATGCCTATACCTGTCTACTGTTTGTGTGAAATGAGAATATACAGGTGCGGCTGTATTTTCATGTCCATGAGCCTTTAATGTACCTGGCCCTGTATCATTTACGGTAATCATGATTTTATAATTCCAACTACCTGCCAATCGGCAACCAAGGGCGTTCGTTTCGTAGCCAATGTTTTGCTGCTGATAGCCAGAATTGCGCGATTAAAGTTCTTCCCAGCAGGTGTGTTATCAATTGTTTGTATGGGCCAGAAATGGGTGAATTAATTTTGTTGCATCCAATCTAGAGGTCAGAGAACGTTCCAAATATAACCATGGCGTGGAATTTGCCAATTTGATGTTGAGACTATGTTATGAATTCACCAGGAGATCTGGTCAAGGGTTTCTCATAGTAGTGCCAAAGTCCCCCTAACAATTTCGTACTGGTTTTTGTGCCAGGAACTGTAGCAGATCGTTGTACTGAACATTTTCCTCCCATCGGCAAGATAAGGGTGTAGTGAAAGTGATATTTGGCGTCTCAAGTTCGACATGCTGTATTTTTTTTTCTTCTTACCATTTTGAAGGGACTTGGGTATCCTATGTCAGGACAGGAAAAGTATTTGGTGTTACTCCTATAATAATTCTTGTTGACGATCTCATATCGTTCATGGTAGGCAGTAGGTAGGAGAAGGTGTGATATTCATATTTGACGTTTATGCCCTGAAATGCACGTCAAAGATTGCTATGATTCTAGATTTAAATTATTTTCATTTTTTTTATTAAACTACGACTATCAAACAATTTTCCCCCGTAAAATTCCACTATATTTTCACGTCAGTCAATAGATCTTCACATTTTAATACAAGGAATTTTGGTCAAATTGTATGTCATTTTTCTATCTATAAAGTTGACTCTACCGACGGGTAGATTACGAAGTGAAACAAGCAAGTCTTCTCTCTCTTTCTCTCTCCCTTTCTCTCTCTCTCTCTCTCTCTCTCTCTCTCTATCTATCTATCTTTTGCTCTTTTAGTGTGTGTGTGAGAGAGAGAGAGAGAGAGTGATAATTGTGGGCGGAGTTCAGTGGGCGCAGAAAATAGATGAAAATGAAATCATGAATGCATGCTAGGTACTGGCCATCAAGTACTTCTAGGATCTATTATTCAAGTAGGCCCTTACACGTATATTGACTCCTATTTTCCTCAAGGATCATGATGATGGTTTGTGCTGTTTCCTTTTTGTTTGTTCCGTTTCCGTTTTGCTAGTGCATTTGCTATATCCTGCATCATTTGTATAGTCATACTTATATCGTGCGATCTTTGCTCCCTTACGGCTCCCACCTTCATTACCGTCTCTCATTTTGCAAAATCCTTTGATGTTGCCGTCATTGTTACTGTTTAAAATAGAAATGTCTCGATCGGTGTGTATTTTGGTCGGAGCATCGGTCTGTTTGTTTGTTTGTTTGTTTGTTTGTTGCATGCAAGCATGGGAGCCGTGAGAAACATTAAGTTAACCATTTTCGGGTCCCCCCAAAAATTGAAGTTTTAGATTTGTGCCGTTTGATGAAATGCTAAGTGAATAATGCAATAGTCAGTGTAATGATTATGACGTAAGAACTTCATAATTGTTGATGGTTTCTTTGTTATTATAACTTATTTAACTTGTTCATAGCTATAATGGTTACACCACAATATTCATATTAATTTCAGAAATCTTGGAGTGTGCCAGCAACCCGTGTCAGCACGGAGGAATTTGTAATGAAGCCATTAACATGTACACTTGTTCATGTCTGCCTGGATATGAGGGCTTATGGTGCCAAACAGGTAAGAATTTTGATTTTTGCCCCACTTAGGGGGACATCCTCACAAAGGCAGGCAAAAAAAAAAAAAGAAAATCATGGTGCATCGTAGAACAAGACATGCATACTTAATTTTATTTAATTGCAGAAGAGAACTCCGAACCAGTTAAAAGCTACTTGGAAAAGAAAAAGTATCATTTTTGTTTCAAACACAACATTGAATGTTTCATTAAAAGGATATTGTTAACGATATTGTTAAAGTTATTAATCTATGACGTCGAGTTTTTGCTTTCACACAAACAGTTCTTAAACAGAAAATATGAATATACAACTAGCGAGCTGGTAATGTCATCGTCTCACAATATCTGCCATATAGTTTGTACATATTTTTTTTTTCTAAACCCAACTTTAACTGGCCTTGAATTCTTCTTTACCAGCTTAAGATTGAGTGTGATTCTCTATCGGTTTAAGAGTATCACAGAATAGTGAACGTGCAACAAAACCTGAAAATCTGTTGCAGTCCTATGCATTCACGATAATTCGAAATATTTTCATTGAATTCTGTTAGACTATGTTTTTGCAGAATAGACATGTATATAGTTACACATCTCCGACAGTCACAGAATTCCCGGGCGTGCATTTTCCCGCAAAGAGTGTAACTATCAAAGGAAAACCAGTAAGCTACAATCATAACTCTATTAATTTGTATTTTCGACTTGAGGATATGTAAAACCAGTATTTTCCATAAGTCATTTAAAACAACTAGATATTTTCAGTATCATCATCTTGTATTATGAAATGTTTCTCTTTGAATCATTCAATGTTTGCGATGCTTTGAATGTATTTTCACAATTATGTTCTTTCTTTGTATTACGTATTTTTCATTTATGTACATAAGACTCCTCCGTGTTTCCAGTGGCATAGGTGAGCATTTTAGCACGATGCTTTTGTTGCCCATTTCCAGGTACATAATCTCAGACAATATATCTAAGTGTTTTTTCAACACAGATATCCTAAACATGTTGCCCTGTTCCGTCTCATTCTGCAGACACAGACGAGTGTGCGAGTAACCCGTGTCAAAACGGCGGGACGTGTTCCGACGAGATCAATCAGTATTCGTGCACATGTTTCCCTGGATTCCGAGGAACGCACTGTGAGATAGGTATTTACATAGATATAATGAGATATTATGTTGTTGAGCGCTTCCAGCCATTGCATTTCACGTGAATATAAGACCAAGGTTTTATTACATAATACATGATTAGGGGGGGGGGGGGGGGGACAAGAACAGCCTGATAACATCTTTTGATTTTTACTTTATGGCATTGTAACGTAAACAAAGTATATAGAATATAGTCGAATGTTAAACCATCATCAGAATGTTTCTCTACCGAGGGCATTTGCATTATTACTCCGAATCTGGTTTCCAAAATAGATATCCCCCAATCATCTTTCGACTCTTTTACCAGTGACTCTGGTGTAACGTGTGTGTTTAAAGAAATGCTGTAGTTTGCATCCAGGTGGGGTTTCCAGGTTTCCAACTTTTTGTGAAAAAATAAGAGACTTTCAAAATGTATTTGATGAAAACTGGTTCTGATATGGCTGAGGTATCCAAAAACAAAGAGGTCCTAGTAAATGGTGGGACCTACACTGACCTACCTTTTATAAGAATCCCTTCTGTTTTACTTTTTATGTCTCGGCCATTTCAAAACCGATTTTTGTCAAATAAACTTTGAATTCATTTAAGATTGTTTGCTCTTTAGCATTTCAAAACCGCTTTCTAATCATCTCGCAAAAAGTTAAGATCGGAATAGCTCAATCTGAACCATAACTATGCCTTTAGGATACGTGTGCAAGAGAGGCACGATGGGTATTTCGGATTCGGAATTAAAATTATAAACTAATGTGTCCCATATCAGAATCCTCATGATACATTGAAAGTATGATAATTTGAGGGGTATAGGCATTGTTGATAGGGGCTGAAAAGCATTTCTGTAAGCCTTACTTCCAATGTTGATATTGACATTCTGATAAGGTTACACGACTAATGGCATATTGAATAAATCGCTCTCTATCTAATACTCTCATGCATACACATTAACTGTGTTATCATGCTTCATGTCTGTATAATGCTCAATTAATCAATTATCCGTGCACTAACATTAAGAGAGAGAGAGAGAGCAGCAAGGGTTACACTCATTACAATCCCTAGCATTTCGGCCTTGCACACCCCACTTACTCACACATTATAATCATACAAACAGACCCACACACCCACACACCCACACACCCACACACATAAACATGTTATCTTTCTTCTCTCTCCCTCTCTCTCTCTCTCACTTTTTTTTTCTTCTCTTTCAAGCACACCCATCATACCTGCATGATATATCGCAATACACAACGTAAGAGATGGTTAGGACATACGATTATGTGCATCTATAAAAATGATTGGTTTCTCGTAATTGACATTAATTTCTATCATATGAACTTATATGTATTGATCATATACATATATTATACATTTTATTTGCATATCAATGTAATTTCTCATAATTTATATAATATTATGTATACTTAATAACATTAATTTGTATTATGTATATTCATATGCATATATATTCTATGTGTATTATTGTAAAACATTATATTTTCAAATCGATAGAATTTTGTAGAGTTTAATAGCAGAACTAGTTAACTAGTTTGAGATATTTGCAATTAAATTGCAGAAAATTATCAAAGTAGAATATAAGATTTTTTTCATATTATAATTTCAAGGGTATTCCTCTCTGTGCAAAAGAGAGATTCTATTTTTATCTAGTATGTCTAATGGCAAATTTACTTCCAATTGATTGAAAGTGGCTGGTAGCTCGTTTTATGATCAAAATCTTCAGAATATTTACATTATATTATATACGATTGTATATAACGCTATTTCCAGCCATAAGGGGAAATGCGGAATAAATGTTTGGGGGAATTTTGATTAAAAACATGAAAATATTCCGAAATGCAAATATTGACCTAAAAAAAAATGCATTAATATGGACTCAATGGAGAATCGAACTGACAAGAGCACAAATGCATCTTATACCACTAAAATCTGTATGTTAATGAGAAAATAATTTTTTTTTTTTTTTAGAAAAAGAAGATAATATCTTCTTTTTCTAAAAAAAAAAAAAAAGATTGGGGGAATTTAGGTATATTATACCTAAATTCCCCCAATGACCGTTTTCTCTGCACATCCAAGATAATTGTATACCCCCATTTTTTTTTTTTTTTTTTTTTGCATTCTTGCCAAGCTCCCCTAAACGGCACCGTACTGTGGAGTAGTCCTGAGGCCCCAGATCAATAGCAGGACTTTGAAAAACATTGTCAAAACTTTAAGGGGGATACAAATTTCCCCTTTGGAACAAATTCCCCTTGTAAGATACCTCGTTTTCAGACGTATATTCCCCCTATGGACGCTTTTATACTTATACTTATATTTAAAAAAAAAAAGAACTATATATATATATGTGTGTGTGTGTGTGTGTGTGTTTGTGTATGTGTGTTTGTGGTGCGTATACATATCCCACGAGCACATAATCATACACCCAATCATGTATCATAATTATTTGCTATTGTTCAATCGTTTCTATTGAGTCATTCTATTTTTTTCCCCTTCCAGATATCAACGAATGCAAGAGTTACCCTTGCCACCGCGGAGTGTGTGAAGATCATATTAATCAATCAGTATTAATCAAATTGTTCTATTTTATTCTCTTTATACGGAAACATGATAACTCTAGTTCTGACAAATATGATGGTACGATGCTGCGGAACATCAAGGAGTTAACCTATGCAAAATGCAACCATATCATTGCAGCACCATTATTCATATCATCATTATATATTGTAGGAATAACAACGAATTCTGAAGTTTAATTCTGTTAGAATATTTCCAACGAAGATCCCCTCTGAGGTAAAACCAAAGTGCTTACTAAAAGCATATTTTTATATCATAATTGCAGCGACAATGCAGCAGTGCATTAGTGTAGTGAGCGTTTGTAGCTATGAAGTGTTTTACCTATTCAATGCAGGGATTATTTTATTCGTAAACACAACTCGATTTTCATAGTAGTCTAAAGTCATGCTGGTTTTCAAACTAAAAAAAAAATGCATCACAATTACATCAACTCCTCAAACGATTTTTAAAAAGAGACTGTCCATTCCTAGATTCCAGTGGTTTGAACCGGTTATTCAGCGTTCGCGAATCATTCTTCTCAAAGAAGTCTGAGAAGATCGCTTCAGTAACCCTCCCTCAGTGAATACGAAGAGTTGAATAATATAGTTGCAAAACACAAAACACAAAAGAAACCCCCCCAAAAAAAGGCAGAGCAAAAAAAAAAATTAAAAAAAAGAGAGAAACAGTATTGACATAGTCACATTTTTCATATCCATACGCTCTTCTATCAGAGAGCCAAATATCATATCTCTTTCGTATTAATTCCGTTATTATAATTATCATTCTTATTATCATCATTATTACTATCATTATTAATGCTATGATTATCATTATTATCATTATTATCGCTATTATCATGACAACTAACCTGGTTTTTATGAATACGCAACCTTAGGGGATTAACAATAATACACTACTCATGCAGACGCTATTCTTTTCCTTCAAATGGGTATTTTATGAGCTGATAGTATTCTCCTTTACTATGACGCTCAAATTGATATCAACACAGTCTCTCTCGTTCATGGTTCATTCATCATGAGGATATGTAGGGGCCTGTGTGTGTGTATGTGTGTGTGTATGTGTAAATGCAAGTGCCTATAAATGCAACTGAAAATAATGATAGATACATAAGTGTGTATGTTGTGTGTGGTATGGTCAGTTACAGTGAAAAGCTGTTTAAATTCGTACGACTGATAGGGTCCATGGCGGCGCCATGTTTTCAAAGGGGGGTGCACTTCAGACTTCTGGTGCCACTTCCGGGTTTCATCAGCTAACAAGCAAAGAACAAAAAACAAAAACAAAAAAAAAAAGGTGTTCAGCGCAACTTCTGTAGTTCTGTAGAGTTCTGTAGGATGCCATTTCTTCAGCTGACAAGCAAAAAAGTGTGAGGGGAGAGGGGGTCGAGCCCCCTCCCACCACCTCCCGAAGTCAACTCCACAAGTCAATAAACTATTTTCTTCCAGTGACATTATCGAGATTATAATGCAACATACTTCTTGGAGTCATAGAAGCATTGTTAACATTTGAGTGGTCCCACCAAGTAAGGTGGGTAACGAAACCGAGAGATTAATTCATTCTTTTTGTTGAATCTCTAATATAGGGTCAGTGAAAATGGAAAATGTCTACCACGTTTGTCAACGCATATTCCATTACATCATTTAGTCTTTAACATGATGAATTTCGTGTTTTCGTCTGATATTTTGTACCAGATAGAGATGAAGTTGAATATAAAAATGCTTGCACAGACACCAAAAGTTTGATGATTACAACAACAGCATAAAATTCTTTAATTTCAAAGTATAAAGAATTATGTACATACAAACGTATGAAAAGGGAAAGAAAATAAAAATACGAAAAAGGAAAAAGAAGAGGCAGAAGGATAATGATAATTTCGTTCGTTAAAGATTAAAAAAAAAAAAAATCCCTGTAACTATTTGACCACACAATCACGAGAATTACATACAAAAACATTTTCTGGGGGCGGGGGGGGGGGGGGGGGGGGGGCTGCACTGGTACAAATCATAACGATAGTTATCATCCTATTTTTTAATTTCATGCGATCTTTCGTTGTCATTTTAGTTTAATCAATCAAAATGAACTTAAAAATGTGTCATATGCCTATTTTAGAACGTGATCTGTTCTTACATCCTGAAGATTTATGTGTTTGTCACTTCTTTGTCTTTCCACTTTAGTCATGCTGTAAGAGATCCTTGACATTGTGGTTGACTTATTCATTTTTTTTAATAGTATATGAAACCGTAATGACATTGTGAAAATTACAAAGATTTGTTTCCCCTAGCTGCTCTAAGGATATATGCTCTCATCATGTGCTATGCAAGGTTTCAACTTTGCCAAGATCTCTACTATAGTTTGTGGCTAAGGTGAAAACATTTTTGCAGTGATTATTGATCATAATGTTCATTATTTGATGCAGCTCTTTCTGTCGTGTAAATGAACACACGAAAATGAACACATAAAATTTCATTCTAGAGTTTCATACTAATATAGAATTTTGTAATTTATGATACACTGTTTACTTTGGTGTAGAATGCAAAATATGAATTAAGAATAATATATAATATGCTTTCCTTTGTTCCTTTCCTAAGTGTAGAGTGTTTTCGCACCATGGAAACAATGTCAATGGCTAAAGGTCACTGAGCAGGTTGAAACGCACCCTAGACTAAACCATCCTAATATCACCTGAGGAGTGTGAAGATTTATTGGAGTCTGGCATAGCATTTATTCCTCTTTTTGTCCAGTTTACAGGTCTTTGTGTATATTTTCTTCTTTAAACTTTGCGTGTGCATGCAGACTCCAACGAGTGTTCCAGTGGTCCGTGTCAAAATGGCGGGAACTGTGCCGATGGAGTCAACGGATACACATGCTCATGTGTAGCTGGATATGTCGGAACCCACTGCGAAACAAGTAGAGCCTTCGTTTCATCTTTAATGGGATAATCATCAAACGATATGATGCTGATAATATAATATATAATATGTATACATATATATATATAGAGAGAGAGAGAGAGAAAGAGAGAGAGAGAGAGAGAGATAGTCAGTAAGGTCAGTAAGGATCAAGTCAGTTAAGTGTAGAATGCAAAATATGAATTAAGGATATGTGGTTTCCTTTGCAAGTGCAGAGTATTTTCGCATCATGGAAAGTGTCAATGTGTGAAGGCCACAATAAGCCAGTTCAGAGTTAGCTCACGTACGGCTGGGTACAAATGACATTTCTTCTTTTTCAGTTGATTAGGCACTCCACTAGTCTTCAAGCAACAGAATGCACTAGCTTGCCCAACGTAACAATTCATGGAATTCATCAGTCATGTTCAATTAAAGGATGTACTCGCGTAGACCAGGTGATCAGAATGATCCATCAATTGACACTTCGGAAAACATCCATTTATTTTGCATTGCATGTAATGACAATCTTCTTCTATTGATATTGCCAAATACTGCTTTTGCTGCCAGGTGGATGTGATGGCAAGCACCACTTTAATACAAGGATTACTTGAATAATCATTGCATCACAGATGCTTATCTCAGTGAATTTAAAAACCAATATGCTCTGCTGGTACAAATGACCTTTTTCTACTCATGCTCAAAGTGGAACCCCGAACTGGCTTATACTGAGCAAGTTGAAACGCACAATGCAGATAATATTCTATATAATACATATACACAGAATTATATCATATTATATGTATGTATATATAATCGTATAGAGAGAGAGAGAGAGATAGTCAGTAAGGTCAGTAAGGATCAGGTCAGTAAAGTGTGGAATGCAAAATATGAATTAAGGATAAATGCTTTCCTTTGCAAGTGCAGAGTGTTTTCGCATAACGGGAACAATGTCAATGGCTAAAGGTCACTGAGCAAGTTGAAACGCACACATTAAACCATCCTAATATCACCTAAGGAGTGTGAAGATTTATTGGGGTGAAGCATAGCATTCATTCCTCTTTACATTTTTTTTTTGTCCAGTTTGCAGTTCTTTTTATTATCATTCTCTTGGGCAATGCAGACTCCAACGAGTGTTCCAGTGGTCCGTGTCAAAACGGCGGGAACTGCGCCGATGGCGTCAACGGATACACATGCTCATGTGCAGCAGGATATGTCGGAACCCACTGCGAAACAAGTAGAGCTTTCGTTTCATCTTTTATGGGATAGTTGTCAAACGATACAACAATATCACTATCATTAAAAGTTATCAGACTTGAAAGTAAAGAGTATGCACAGCATTTCAAGAAATGCAAAGGGGCCTCTAAGACATAACTGATCATTCCACCCCCCCCCCCAACAAAAAGGGGGGGGTTGTAGAAAAACTTCTAAAAACACACTTTCCCATTTATGTTATGATCCCAAACTTCAGAATAATGTAGAAGAAAAATTTCTCTTTCAGAAAATAATATGGAAAACTAAATATTGACTTGGTTGACCCATTCCCCCCCCTTTTTTTTGTCCTCATATAAAATCATGGGGCGCGACTTTGTGTTTGTTTTGTGGTGCACGGTCACATATATAGTTATATGTATATATATGATAATATGATTATATATACGTATAAGCCATTTATAGTTCCAACAAGACGGTTTTTATTCATAAAATTTTTGGCCCGTCTCGGGGCTTCGTAAGTGTATACAATTGTATACACTCTTCTTCTTCCTTGTGTACACTGACGAAGGCCCAAGGCCTTGTATACAAGATTGTAAGTGCCAGAATTACCAGGAGAATGCAGTGTGGACATTATGTTCACCAGAGTTATCACACCTAGAATTATTCTTAGTTGTCATTCTAATGTTACACTGCTTTGATAAAATGCCAGTTGTAATCTGCTTCAATCAATCACTCACATTGATATCCAATTTGTTGAATTCACAGACAATAACGCGTGTGCAAGCAGCCCCTGCCAGCATGGCGGAGCTTGTACAGACTACGTGAACTACTATTCGTGCTCATGCCAAGCCGGCGTGGGTGGTACGAATTGTGAGACAGGTTAGTGAAGCCTAATAGTGGAAAGTCAGAAGACATAATGTAGATGGGGCTGCTTTCTCTTGCACAGCTTCACCCTTCACTGCAGGTAGTCTTTTTCGAAGATTCTGTTTTAACGTATACTCCGTCCATGCCAGACCACCCCTTACAGGGTGTGTACAGTTCTGAGGGATGTTTCATCAACGTTTGTCATCGCTGACAAGTTGTCATGGCTGACAATTTCAGCAAAATCCTTGGTTTTGATTGGCTGAGATGCTCTGGTCACTGACTGTTACTATGGTGATTGCTGTTACTATGGTGATTGTCAGCGATGACAACTTTTAGCGCTGACAAACGTTGATGAAACACCCCCCTGCTGGTCGAGGTGAGGATTTAGCTTTTAACGTTTTGCGAGATATTCAGAAACCACTCTATGAGATGTCAAAGAGCATGCGATTCTATGGGGTATCAAAAGTTTATTTGATGAAAATCGGTTTTGAAATGGCTGAGATATCAAAAACAAAAAAGTTGAAACAAAGAGATCCTAATAAAAGGCGTGGCCTGTCGTCTTTGATTGTTATCACTTTTTTTGGGATATCTCAGCCATTTGAAAACCAATTTTCATCAAATAAACGTTGAATCTTTCTTAAAATTACACGCTCTTTCATATTTCATGAGAGGTTTTTCATTATCTCACTCAGGAATGTTCAAAACATGAATCCCCACCTCAACCAGTACTCATCAGTCCCTTTAAAGTACAATGAACGAGAGATTCAAATTAGGAAAATCGTAGGGAAAAAAAGTATTAAAGCAGAGGGAAATATCTCGTGAATCAGATTATCATCATGACTTACTAAGAGATATTCGCGCCATTGAGAAATCCCGACTTAAAACTGATCAATTCACTTCACCGATTTTCGCCCCTAAACAGCCGTCTTTTTCGAGCCCTGAATTATGACGTCACAAAATGCTCAAAACCCTTTACGAGTGCAGCGGCTGCGGGACATTGAGGCCGTCATTCATAAAGCACGTATTTCCAGGCGAGCAGATGTAATATCTGGCCTGTCTTTCTTCGCATGGGCTTTCTCGACTGAGGCATTAAAACGTCCAATTCTTACCTTATGTTGTACTTGAATACTGGAGTACTGGAGTTTGATGTCGAGGGTGAATTGAGTGATGGCATTAACAAATGACACTGAGAGCGACAGCGACGAAGTCGGGCAGGTAGGGGAAGCAAGGGCGATGCGATGACCAGGCACGGTGATTAGATTTTTTTCCTTTTTGTTTTTATGGTCATGTTGATATCTGCGCGCTTCACAGCTGCAGCGCGCATTGAACTGTTCTGACGCGTTTTCACCGAGCACGGTACGGGCAACGGGCCGGGATTTTTTTATTTTTTTATTTTTTTATTTTTTTGCCATAGTGCGCCAAAAGAAACCATGTCTGGTTCTGTTACAATATCACTTGCGCGCTAATAATTTTGTTACAAAACCAAACTTCTACTGGTGATTGATTGTTGCTGTCGATTTTGACATTAGAATAACATTTGGGGTGATTTTGTGCCGAATTACTATTTTTCTTAAAAGAACCAGACATGATTCCCCTTGGCGCACCATAGCCAAAATCATGACGATTACCGTTATCGTGCTCGGTGTAAACGTGCTCTCACTACCATCTCTTTCGGCTTGTTTCTGCAGAGAATCCGATAGACCAAGAATTTGCAAACGCGTAATAAAATACTGCGCTAACGCAGACCCAGGTTGTTTCCACAGAAAGCGTATAAGAGGATAGAATCCGATTCTACGCCTGTATGCAGTTGTGACCGGATGTCTATAAAGTTGACGTAGTGCATTGTGGGTAAATAAACATTTATCATGACGACTGGTACGATTGCCGATCGAGGATGTTTTTGCAGTCTAGTTTAGCACTGTGTCTGATGAAGCACTATGACGTCAGTGATGACTTCAGATAATACACGCAGGTCATACCGCGACCTCACATCAGCTAGCTGTATCGGATTATTGAACCCGGCTTGTTTTCACAGCGCGGGAACCGTCGGTGAACTGACCCGGAAAGAACAATCATCGTGTTTCTACAGAACCCCAAATTCCGGGTCTATCGGATTGTATTCGATAGAAGAGCCTGTAGAAACGCACCAGTATCGGTTTTTTTCAGATTCCGACTTCGATTCCGATTATCATAACCGTCTCCAGAGGTAGTTCTTTCCAGGTCAGTTCACCGTTCATCGTCTGAAAGAAACCGATACTGGTGCGTTTCTACAGGCTCTTCTTTCGGATAGAATCCGATAGACCGGGAATTTGGGGTTCTGTAGAATCACGCTGTTTGGTTACTGATACCTAGTACAGTATGTACATGTGTATACACAGGAATATGAGCGAGCAAGTACTGATACCGTACTAGCTAGCTTGATAAAGCTAGTTCAGTGGATCCATTCTCAGTGTTAGTTGGCCGCCGGTCGCCTGCAGCAATTACTAGGGTTAAGCTAGCAGCAGAAGACGTTATAAGACACAAGGTGTGTTTTAGACGAAGAGCCTACACGTCTCACAAAAGTATCGGAATTGTTTACTGTAGAACTCTGCAGCAGGTAGACCTCTAATGTTAGACCTGTAAAGTCTAATTTAAACCTAGATCTACCTCCGTACATCAGACACACTTTTACGGACTATGGCCAAACGCAAGGTAAGTTATCCATATCTGGGATCCGAATTCGATAGAGTATATACATTCTCATTAGCTAGAATCCTGAAATTTCTACGGTCCAGAGGGTGTTTTAGGAACACTTTTTTAGGACTCTAGGAGTAGGACTAATGTTAGTCTAGATCTCTAACGTTAGCTCTAT
The DNA here is from genome assembly GCF_964275005.1 of Diadema setosum. Lineage (NCBI taxonomy): Eukaryota > Metazoa > Echinodermata > Echinoidea > Diadematoida > Diadematidae > Diadema > Diadema setosum. The sequence continues at coordinate 19,597,243 of NC_092696.1, read as the reverse complement.
CTAAAGATGAAGCATGTTAGATCTACATATAGCTATAAAATTATGCAGATCTAACATATGGATGTGCAAAACTTCGGAATTACTAGCCCGACCGCGCTCGACCAGACGACGTGCGAAGCATGGCGTCCCCGTCCTGCTTCTAGTTCTAGCACGAGTTAGCAGGTACCGACTTTTCGAGAGTCGAGACTATAAAGCACAAAAGCACAAGTAAAAGTCTAAAAAGACAGCTGTATTCTTCTTAGTTCTAAACAAGATAGATTCAATAAGCAAAAATCTTCGAAAATTATATGTAGCAAAGTTCACGTACCTCCCTTTTTAGGAAGATAACTCGCTGAAATGTGCCTCCGGATCATGCAGAATTCACGCTTTGAACCACGGCGCTGTGTACTGAAGCAACAGCGCATGAGCACAGGGCCGGCTCGTTCGTTCCTTGCGTGACGTCATAATTTTGGTCTCCGAAATTTCGCCGTCAGATCGGGTTCTGGTGGTCAGAAAAGGGTCTCAAAACATCATTCATCCATCGTTCTAGAGACGTTTTCACCTTCTGAAAGTTAATTATTCATATTCCTAGAGACTTAAGCTTTCCAGAAATGTAAGATTCACCTTATTTATGAATATCGAACTATTTTTTCTCGTTCATCGTTTCTTTAAATGCTCAGTGATGGGGGGGGGGGGTGAGATAATAGAGTAAAACATCTTTGCCACAGATGTACTCTCTCGACAGAATTCGAATCTAGGATATTTAATGCCTAGATCATTATTTCACAGCTTCCATCGAAGAAGAAGGTTTATCTTTGAGCAGCTAAATGGATGTAATAATCCAGATTTACTCCCGAGGGAAGGGCGAAAGTGATAGTTCTGTGAAAATTGATAGGCTATAGGTAGTTCCTCAAAAGAGCTTTGTAATAACTCCTTCCATTCATTACTTTACTTTTATTGAAACCCCACCAACCCTCTGTGCAACCGTGATAATAGTTGTACGGATAATGTGACAGTACAATCAGTCACATTATGCTACGTGACATATCGCCAAACAAGGCTCTCGAAACTCTTTAGCAATAAGGAATGATTTACGTGGAATCACCTGTTTCCGATCTTCGCCATTTTCCTCAAAGTTTCAAGTGTGACAATACGTCTGGCGGCTGGTACTAGCGTCCTCAATGGCCGCCTGGAGGTCTATTGGAATGGCGCCTGGGGCACCGTGTGCGATGACCACTTCGACGGCAACGACGCTGCCGTGGTATGTCGACAGCTGGGCTTCACTGGCTACAGCACCTACGGCTCTGCTTCCCCTGGGACAGGCGACATCGTCATGGACGATCTCGCCTGCACAGGATCGGAGAGCAACCTCGCTCAATGTGGCCACGCGGGGTACCTCGTCGAAAACTGCGGACATGGCGAGGACATAGGGGTCACTTGCGCAAGTAAGCATACATAATTATACTTGTATTAGTTTATTTCAGCGCGACTGTGGTCTGTTTCGCTCTGCAACATTGTGACAATTCATGTGACAATCAAATGGAAAGAAGCTTTAGTAGCAGAAATAGAGAAAGAGAGAGAGTCATGAGAGTGGCGAAGTCTAGTATCGCCCTCTCTGCTTTCCAGGAGAAAGAGAGGTGGAGAGAAAGGGGGAAGGGTAGGGAAGTTATTCGAACAGTGTTGCCCTTCAGAAAAGTGTATAGTATTCACTTCGGGCATTTGTATCTATATTGTGGGATTGAATAAGCAGAAAAAACGTTATTATCTCAATCAATTCGCTTCTTACATGTATTCCAGAAGAAGTTATGTGTCCTACATACTCTTTCTGACATATTTGCACATTATGTCTTTGCAACTACTGAATCGATTACAAAAAAAAAAGTTTGCAAGTTTGTTTGTTTTGTGTATCCCATTTGTATAAAATAATTGAGAAATTGTAAATCGCCAGTACTTGCCTGATACGAATAATGTACCAAATGTACCGTAATCATAAAATTCCCAAAGATTTAATGAGACATCCAGGTTATGTTTCAGTATTTCACTCGATTAACGTCAATCTATATCGTAATTCAACTTGGAAGCCGGGTATTACAAAGGGGAGCTTCCCATAACATGCAGTAAGCGAGAGTTATTTTATACATGAATGCGATATGCATGTATTATAACATCGGGATTTTTTTTCTCTCTCTCACTAAACGACCAGGTACTCAAATCCGGCTTACCTCTGGCTCCTACGGTAGGGTGGAGATATACTACCAGGGGGCTTGGGGCACGGTATGCGACGATTACTGGGACAACAACGACGCGGCCGTGGTATGCCGAATGTTGGGTTACAGCGGGGGCACGGCGTACTCGAATGCTTACTACGGGGCCGGCTCCTCGTCGCAAGCCACCGTGCTCGACGACGTCCAGTGCACCGGCTCTGAAATCGACATCGGAGCTTGCAGTCACAATGCATACCTTGATGAGAACTGCAGCCATAGCGAAGATGCCGGGGTCTCTTGTTGAATTCATCTCCTTGCTTTGTACATTCTTGTTTACCACACTTGTTTTTGTTGTTCATATCTTTGCATTTTTTATTGTTTGCAGTGACATTGTACTCAAGAATATTTTCTTTTTCTCATGTTGCCCTGAAGAATTAGAAAAGGGGGAATACTGCTTTATGCTATCTCTCCACCATTAATTGTCTTTTCTACTTCCTTTGCTCTTAAATGAACATCCCATTAGGCTGAAACAATAGCTCTATGACGGTATACGATAATGCAATGGCGTCAAATTGCGGTTTAGGTTTTATTCAAATTATCTTCATGCCTTTTGCTGAGGTTAATTTCGAAGCGCAAGCGTGGTTGAATATCTTATTCCGTATTGACGTTATGACAATGCTACAGCCGACTTAAAACAGAAACACTTTTGTATTATTAATATTTTGATGGATCTTTTTTGCTCATACATGTAAATCCTTTTTACGATGTTAAAAGAGCTAGGTGATATCATCACACTTGTTAGAGTGACGATTCCTGATACGGCAGTAACTCCACCTTGTATTTCTTTAGTGTATGTGTACTTTAGCATTGATGCAGATGTTTACGTCGGGTTTATTACCTCCGCCAAGACACGCCGGCCAATCCACAGATCAGCGGCCGCGACCCCAACAAATACAATCCGTAGAGGGAGACAAACCATAGAAACCCGCACCTGAAAGATCCTTTTGTATGTCACGACTTAAAAAAAAAAAAAATATTCTTAATTACACTTTTTAATATATAATCGTGTGTGCAATTACAACGTGATTGATATTGCGAGAAAAAAAAAAAAGTTAACGATGACCATGGTCAAACGGTGTGCAGACGTACTATGCAGATTGGTTTGGGGGGGGGGGGGGTGTCTCAACACAATATCACATCTAGGACATAATATAAAGCAAAAAATCATGTTTCCATTGATCATCTACAGAAAAAAAAAAGGGAAATTGATTTCGGGGGGGGGGGGTCTCGACACAATATCACATCTAGGACATAGTATAAAACACAGGATCATGTTCCCATTGATCATCCATTGAGAAAAAAAAGGGGGGATCATATACCCGTCTATGTAAATACAGCAGAGCTTCCCGACCGTTAATTCATTGTTTATTGTTCAATAATCTTGTCATGAACGGGATTGGGCTATTTTTACAACGTTCTGTTCGGCATCTCAGCTCTGTGAATTCATGGTTGTTTCGCAAATTGCGTCCATGATAACTCATTCTCCAAACAGCTCATAATGGGTGGAACTGAGCTGTTTGGCGAGGATGTCTGCGCTATACGACGGCTGTTTTGGTTGAATATTTCGCCTTGTGAATGAAGCATAAGGGCCATTGGACTTTGATCCTATGATATTTGCCATGTTCCTTTGTCATCGGAATACCCATAAAGAAAGAAAGAACCTCCCCTTTTATAACTGTGCTTCTACAGACCTATGTCTGCTAATGCAGATTTACGGATTTTACATCAACCTCAACAAATCAGAAACATGTCTTCTTCTGAATTGTAGGTTTGTTCGAAACTGAATGGCCTGGTAATTAATCTATGCATTTTATTTTCATTTCCCCATGGTTTAATTTGAGACGGAGATGAGTAGTATAACACCTCTAAAGTTCATTGTATTCTACTCTTTTTTGCCTTATATAGGTTATGGAATCCTGGCATGGGGAAACTGCTGTACAACTAGACTCAATTCTTTATTATTGATACAGAAAAGAGCTTTACGGATAATTAACTTCGCCACATTTCTGGAACACACTAATGTCTTATTCTTTTCCAGTACAACACTTAAGATCCAGGATTTATATGATTTCAATATCGGGTCATTTATGTATCAATTAAAGTCAGGTGGTCTCCCTGATGTGTTTTCTTCGATGTTTGTCAAAAATACTGAAGTTCATTCTTATCCCACTAGACAAAAAGATTCTTTTCATCTTTCTCCTGTACGGACCGTATCTGCTTTAAAAACAAGAATCACTACAGGACCTAAATTTTGGAATGAGTTGAATAGAGAAATAATCCAATCTCAGTCTCTTTATTCATTTAAGCATAAACTTAAACTAGTTTTTCTGAAATCATATCTATAGCTATTCTTCAATCCTCCTCGACATTCTCTGTTCATACTTCACATTACTGACATTATTGATTATGTAACATGTGCCTCGCTCGTGATTTCTATATTATCTCCTGAACTTCCTTTGTACACTTGGTATTCTCTGCTATTGTACACTGCATCTGACTTGTACCTCGCTCGGGTGATCACCCAACTCTCACGAAGTCTTGTGCCGCGGACATTGTTTTCTTTGTTTTTTTTTTTTTGTTGTTTTTTGTTGTTTTTTTACTTTTCGACGTTTATATTACTCCAATTCACAAATTGTTATTCCTTTAATTACATATACTAAGTAAGAAATAATCTCACATTCGCATCTGAGAATCTACACTCTACAAGCAATGCTTCTATGTAGATTCCTCATATTTCACGTTTTTTATTTTCTTGTAAGCTGTACTTGACAATTCATCCATGCTTTTGTATTGTGATGTTTATGTTTTATGTATTTGTTGTAATGTGGAATATGGAACAATAAGAAACAAACAAACAAACAAAGTCTATAACTATTTTGAATTCATATTCATTCTATTCACAGGATTCGTTCAGTGGATTCGTTAAGTAAGTGATTTTTTTTTTTCGATGTGTATAGTAAAGCGCCCTCTTCAAAGTGGCCTTGTGCAGTAGTCGCAGTTGATATCAAAAGATTGCTGGCTCGTTGCAGATAATGTACACATACACGCGAATAAAAACACGATATATCTAATCCTAGTAAACCTTTCCAGGTTTTTGTTTGTGTGGGTGTGTTGTTGTTGTTGTTGTTATTTTCAGAAGTACTGGTGAACGCAATAGATAACATTATACACTCATACACACACAACACACACACACGCATATAAGCGCCCACAGACAGCAATGTATGTTTTGCAGCGTTTTTCATTTTTATCATTGCCATTTCTTTCCCCTCCGTTCACAAAAAGTTCAAGTGATTTCTTTTTGGAAGAATGATGGGACCGTGGTGTTTTGAGATATGTCTGCTTTTAAATGACAAACTATGCACATTTGATATTGACAACTGCACCACTGTGAAAGAGCGAGTGGATCAATCCTGTGTCATACATGCACCACAAATTGATGATATTGAATATCAGTCATTTGAAAGGATGACATTTCATTTTACAGCATATAGTTAGTGCATCAATACTGCAGCCGCCATATTGGCTCTATGGTATAAAAGGTGATCATTCAGCAGAAAACTGTCTTCTCCTTTGCAAACCATAACATTAAGGGATACAAAGAAACTGTTGAGTTCGCAAACCATAATATAAAGAAATACAAAGAAGATGTTGACTCTTTGGAAATTTGTGGAAAGTTTCGGCTGTTTCCCCAATACAAATTGTTACAATCAAATATATAAGAAATGTCGAGTCTGGGGAAACTTATGGAAAGTTTTGGGAAGGGTGCTAGCCCCAGAGAGGAGGGAGAAGCACCACACATATATACATGGGACTTTCCATCATGACCAGCCAGGTGGTAGTGGACAGTCGCCAAGACATAGTAGAGTGTAGTCTAGTGGTCAGCCTGATGGTCACTTTTGAACAGGCATGATCATGGCCTAAAGCCATGTAACTGACAACTGATTGGAGGATGGTTTGCATAAATTATTAAGGGGTGGAGCATGTAAATGCTATTATATTCATTATGTTGTTGCTAGGTGTTGCTAGGTGGTGCTAGACAAAATTTTCAATAGCACCATGTGCTGCACCCTCAGAATCATTATAAATAGAATGGTTTTGTTCTTTGAAGTTAGTTGATTCGAGCATTCATGTATTCATCGGTCACTCATTGAGTGGGAGATACCCACTCTCTTATACCGCACCGGAAGACTTGTGAACTTCATCTACAAGACAATAAACGACCATCTTTGTACATATTGTACATCACTGTCTGCTTCGAAGTTCTTCAAAGTGTCATCGTGTGGTTGTTGAGCGTGAAAGGTACGCCAGTGTGCTGAGAATGCGGCATTGCTGAAAACCATCCAGTTACAACCACGCAATTCAGTCCAATGGTTACAACGTAAACTAGCTCTGAAATGGTGTAGAACACAGAAAAAATAAATAGTCACAATTTGTATGGGAGGTTGGCGGAATTTTGCTGTGATCTGCGATGATTCAATAATCATTTTCTTGCTAAGTCTATTCTATAAGCCTGACAACCAGCTATGTATAACAACTCGATTAATAGAAGATACGGTATAGGACGGAGCTATGTACAATGTGCAATACATCCGTGGGGTTTCACAATAAGTGACAAATATGCTCTCAGCCAATCAGATGCAGAAATTCCAGTAGCTGTATAACAGTTTGTCAGAAATAACAACCCTGACAAAACGTTTGATGAAATGCTTTCCAGATAAAGGGCAAAATCAGAACATGATGCGTATCTTTAACTTGTACTTGGATAACGTGCTTCTCTGGATGAATTTGTTGTAATTGAAATCATTTGTTTTGTTTTGTTTGTCCTCCTGTCACTTACGGATCATAATCATGAAATGCCCACAGAGGCAAAATTATCGTTCATGTGTACTTAACTAATATGGAGGGCGAATTCCACAATTTTATCTGTCCTTAAACTTCTTGGCTTATTTTTAGATTTAGCCGGCCAAAATTGGAATCACTTGAAATATCCTTACCTTTATCAATATTGTCCACATATCTTGGTATACCGATTGATTTAGCCGTCCAAAAACGGAATCAGTTACAAAATCATTGTGATTGTGTCAACAGGTAGACTCCAAAAACGTGGCTGAGGGGGAGGGGTGAGTAGAAAACAAATACGTAATTGCAGGGCAATGTCAATTTACAAAATAACAAATGAGTAAAAAAAAAACAAGACATTGCTGAAGGTATTGTTGTTGCGTTGATAAGGTTATTAATCGATTATAACAAGAGATCACAGAGTGATTACGCGCTTGTTTGCTTGACAGGCGGTTATTGTGTCCTCAAGGGCTCTAGCATCAAATCCCGTTTTATCATTCCAATAAAAATCAGACGTTTGTAGAAAATAATTTGTATGATACACTACCGAGCTAATGATACCAGGATCACCGATTGCATTTTTTACCAACCTAAGATTATGATATATCTCTACAGAGTTATGGTCGCATGATCATGGAATATTAATACAGTTGTATTTTATTAAGTCAATGCCAGGGTCACTTTCAAGGACAACAAAGCCTTTTTATACAGTGTGTATTAATAGTACCAAAAGGTAATCCAACTTAGGAGGGCTACTATTTTATAATTATCAGCGCAATGTTGGATGTGGGCAAAGGGGGATCCTTCCTTGTTCCATTGATACCTAACTTGGGAAAAGTGCAATTTGTCATCGTTATATTTAAAGTGCGTGTGCTCAGTCATGCATGCGAATTGTCAACATTAAGAGGAAGATTCCCCCTTTCCTCACATCCAACATTGCGCTCTCCATAGCTGACAATTTATAAAATAGTAGCCCTCCAAAATTGGATAACTTTCTTTTGACACGCACTGCATAACAGATACGCTCCTTAGATGTTAGAAGATTGAAGGTGACTCGTCGAATTTGACATATCTTCTTCACTTAAGACCTCAACTTTTTTTTTTTCATTTCAAATGTCTAAATGTTAAACATGAAAAGACGGCAGCCCCTCCTGTCCTCGTCGTCTTTTCCTTATTCCTTGGGGGCCCTTCCCGATCTCCGCATACAAATTAAACGTTTTTAAACGTATTAAACTTATTTTATGGAGGGAGGGAGAAGGAGAGAGAGACGGGGAGGGGGGGGGGCGCATAGAATATTCTACTTGGGATAACAACAACCAAGGACAAAATGTGTACATCGGTACACCTGGAATCAAAATTTCAACAAGTCAAGTCAACGTATCCCACGAGAACTGACCAACACATTTCCATAGTAAGTACTCTACTGCTTCTTGTTCACTTTTTGAAATGATCGCAATGCAAGATGAGCCAGACCAAGACTAGTTATTAACGTTTAGCATATGCCTCTGATAAATGTTTTATTGGAAGAAGTTAATGAGAATGAAAGAAATGAATCGAGTTCAATTTGAATTGAACGTATTGTATAAAGCGATAAAGAAATGCTCCAAAACTAGTAAATATTTGTTTTCTTCTCTTTGTTGTCGTTTCTTTCTTTTTCACCAGCAGAATGAAGATGCTCCGTGCTTTTGTTGGAATTGTCTGATATAGAAAATGCACAATTAGTTACAATGAGTCACAATTTCCCGGGTTTTTTTTTTTTTTTTGATATTTCATTATTAGATAATCGCGTTTAATTGGATGGAAATCGTGGAAAATGATGGGTTCTTTACACAGCTGCCTTACTGCTATACTCTAGTAGTACACGTACACACATTGTTGCAGAATGCATTTGGCAATACACTCAGTTAGCTCACCTGAGACAAAGGCTATAATGCAACGTCCGGTGTCCGTCCGTATGTTTGATCTTCCTTTTGAAAAAAAAAAAAATCGTTTATGTTTTTTCTATCTCTCCTTCTCCCTGCACATGGAGTTCGCCATGTTAATGAAAGAAGCGAGAGAGAAGGACGAGTTGAGATTCTGTACGAAGTCGAATGGGACATGGTGTGTGACGAGTCCTGGAGCTTAGAAGATGCTAACGTTGTCTGCAGAATGATGGCTTTCCAGGAAGCCTGGACAGCTCCTTGCTGCGCCACCCTAAAATGGTCATGGATCTGGACGAATTCTACTCGACAGTGTGGAGTATGATGGGACGGAAGATTACTTGACAAAGTGTAGGCATGGCGGTAGTGGAATCGATAAATTGCACGCATGGTGAAGATGCGGACTTCATTATGTATCAACTGTGAGTAGAAATTCCAGTGTAATTTGTTTATTGTGAATTGTAGTTATTTGATAAGTATCTCAAAATATTCCAGATATTACCTGCACTGTATCACAAATATCTTATCGCGATTTTTCATTTTACTTTGAACTTGCAATACAAGCTACACTACGGTAAATTATGTTTTTTCGCTCTTTTCCGTGTTAACACTTTTGCAGATATAACATCTCGGGAGGGGTATATAACTTGATATTGATTTCAAACATTACATCCATTGTTTGCGCAACAAGAAATATGTTCAACGCTGCTATAGCTTCTGACCATCTGGGACGAACACTGTACTGGGCTTTCTATAGCTCAGTGGGTAGAGCATCGGGCTAGCAATCCGGAGGTCTCGGGTTCGAATACAGATGGAACCCCATTTTCTTTGCTCATTTTTCCACTAATAGATTAAATTCATTTCTGGTCAGTTTCCTTTCGTTTGCGTTTGTTACATACTAAAAAAGCTGCATCACTTCGGAGATCCCTCGCATTTATCTCCACGTTGATTTATCCTTCCGGTTTATGTCAGGTTCAAGTGTGTGGTGTGTGTCACACACAAACTCACAGCTATAGCTTCTGCCCATTCGAGCATTGAGAATTAAGGGTATCTGGGACGAACACTGTACTGGGGCTTTCTATATGTCAGCTGGTGGAGCCCCGGGCTTGCAATCCGGAGGTCTTGGGTTCGAATCACGATGGAATCTCATTTTCTTTGCTCATTGTCCACTAATGAATAATACAATTATTACAATTATTATATCATCAACATCCATGAAGCTGCAGTAACGATTTCACCAGTTTACGAGAAATGCATACAGCGGTGAGCTTGCACTCAATCGCGAGTCCCACATTATTATGGCAATTCGTGTTATTCCTCCAGTCAGGGCAGGAACTAGAAGTCCGTCTGGCTGGTGGCACTAGTGAGATGGAAGGACGGGTAGAAGTTCTCCCCAACGGCGAATGGGGCACGGTCTGTGACGAATCCTGGGGAATGGATGACGCCAACGTCGTCCACAGAATGCCCGGCCTCGGAGGTGCCGCCAAAGCCTCGTGCTGCGCTCAGTTTGGCCAGGGCTCTGGAAATATCCTGCTGGACAATGTGATAATGGGAAGTGAAGACAACATGCTAACATTCTGATACCGGCGAACACAACTGCAGACACGACGAAGACGGGATTGTCATTTGCTCTGCCAATGGTTAGCATACCATTCAAAGCAAATCATTCATTAGTGCTGCCTCTGTATGCATAAAACGAATTCATAGGCTAAATTTAGTGGCGACAGTACAACCTCTCCCTTTCCTAAAGCCACGCTGAGCGTCGCTCAGTACATATTCTGCATTCGCTCTGGTGCGTTCCTCCAAGAATTTTGCATAGATCTTTCCTACATGGCTGAGGAGTGATATGCCCCTGTAGGTGCTACAATCCTTATTCCCCCTTTTCTTTCATATAGGTACCACAATAGCGTTCTGGCAGTCTTCTGGAATTATCCTTTCCTCCCAAGCCTTTTTAAAGATGGTTGCAATCCACTCAACTCATGCCTCTCCACAGGCGAGGATACCTGAACTGTTGTTATGTCATCTACGCCTCCTGTTTTTCCTTTAGGACTGTTCTTGATGATCCTTCTTACTTCACTCTCCAATATGGTGGGTTGGAGTGATCTGGGTGGTTGGGAGTGAATTCTGATTGTCTTGTCAATCACTCCTGATGGGTTTAGGAGGTATTTCAAATAATCCCTCGATCTCTGCATGATCTCATCCTCTTCCTGCAGGGGTTGCCCATATGCATCATTGATCACAGTATTGGGGTCGAAGGGTTCATGTCGTACCCGCATGGCTTTCACGCTGTTGTAAAACTCTCTCGGTGAGTGTTTACACAATTCGCTGAGCTCTTCACCATCCTTTTTTCCACGAGGCCTCCTTTGCTGCTTTTACCACTCGCTTGCTGTTTCTTCTTGCGAGTCTGAACGTCACGTAGTCATCGTCCTGCTTTGACTTCAGCCAGATCTTGAACAGTCTCTTCTTTTCTTTGCTTGCCTCCGTGACGTCCTCGTTCCACCATGCTGTCGCCTTTCTAGTCATTTCTAGTTCCGTTCCCAGCCTTTCTATTGCCGCATGCCTCCTGCAAGGTGTCCAGAAGAGCTGTTTTGAAGGTGCTTCAGGCCTCTTCAACATTCATATTTGTGGGGTCCACCTCGTTCAGCTTTTGGCCTACCATGTTGACGATATGGTCCTGTTACTCAGTATTTTGGAACTACCTCATGTAAATTCTCTCTTTAATCTTTTAATCTGTTATCCTCTACTTCTTTGTTGTGTGTTTCAAAATGAATTGTCTTTGATCTGTGTCCAGGATCGCGTTTGGAATGGTCCTGGCATCCGTATTGCTGTTTCTCGTACCGGTTTTTGTTAGAGTGAAGTCAATCTGAGACCTTACGTTTTTGTCATTCCACTTTTAGCAGGTATAGATTTGGCTGGGTCGATGTTGGAAGACGGTGTTAGCGACCAGGAGCCCATGCCATGCACACAGTTACAGCAAATGGTTGCCATTGTAATTGCAGCGTGTTCGATGGTCACTGAGCGGGCCAAGATGTTATGTCCATGGCATTCTTCTCTCACCTACTCTGCCGTAGAAGTCTTCAATGACATAGAGGTCTTCACTGTCATAAATCTTGTTGCTAATGTCTGAGAGATTTCCAAAGAATTTATCGTTTTCTTCATCTGAGTATGTGTCATTACAAGATGCATAGATCTGTATATAATTCGCGATCTTCTTTCCTTCTCTTACTCTTATCTTGACGATTCACTCTGATTCACACGCCTTTCGCTATATTGGGATACAGGATAAAACCAACACCGTGTACAACTGCTCTCTGGTCTTGGCTCACTCCGCTCCAGATGAGAACAACATCAGAGTCAATTTTCTTTGTCCCTAGTGTTCCTTTCCTTCTGGTGTCTGCTAACCCCATGACTGAGATCTTACGTTGGGTCATAAATTCCACTACAGTATACGAACATTCAGGCTCTTTTGTCGCTCAAGCCATAGATGTTAATTTTATATCCGAAAATCGTTGTCCATTTTCATATCCGTTCCGTTTTCAGTTTTTATCAATCCGTTTATGTCTCCTTTGTTTGAATCGAGCAATTTTTATCTGTTACCGCCTAGCTAGACCCGTCGTAGCTTCACAAGAGCCTCATTGGGCATTTTTGGGCAGCATTACCTGTGTCCACCTCCTGCGGCGGAAATGCGGGGTTGGTCTTTAGGAGGCGATACACAATGCAATACTCTTAAATGTGTAAATGATAAACATCGCCTAATCCAAACTAGGTAATAATACAATCGATTACTAAAGTATAGGTATCAGTGGCATATTTTGTATTTTGCTATTCTAGCGGTACTCAGCACCTTTTATATAGTAGATCTCATAACAATTGCAGAAGAACAGACGATAATGATATGTCAATTCAATGTACCATGAACTATTTTTTTTTTAATTATTCATTCATAGCATACAAACTTGATATCCGTTTTGTTAATGGAATGGGCGACAATAAAGGACAAGTAGAGGTTTTATTTGTAGGGAAATGGGGGCACGGTCTGTGACGACAGCTGAGACATACGTGATGTCATTAATTTTGTCGGATGCTTGGCTACGTCGGGGCCTTGGGAGCCCCTTGCTGTGCTAAATTCGGCCGGGGCTCTGGTTATTTCTTACTGGATGATGTGGTGTGTACCTGTGAAGAAAGAAACTTCGCTGAATGCCGACACACACGACTGCAGTCCCCATACGAAGCGGCAATTGCCGTTTGTATTGACGAAGGAAGGGACTCGAGCAATTCGTAGGACATTCGTGGTTTTTTTTTCTTTTTTTTTCTTTTTCTTTTTCGATTTGCACATCATGTTATGAACATTCTCTCAATCCCCCCCCCTCTCTCTCCGTCTCTCGCTATCTGTCTATATCTTCATCTTCATTTTTGTTATTAATTATGCCTACATTCCTGCAACAGCCTATTATAGTGTTAAGATTTGTCTGGGTGAGTTAGGTGAATTACGGCTAGTTAGGTTTGTATTCTTAATTCATGTAATTTCGCATTTAATTTTAGAAATAGTAGGTCAATTCTGTAATTGTTTTATTGTGTTTGGGGAATGCATCCTACATGTACTGCTTTTTTTTGCATTCCTCCTCATTTCAAGCATTTTCATTTTTTTTTCAAAGTGTTTTTGTTGTTTTTCTTTTCACATTCCTTGGAAATTACATACCTATGAAATTCAATTACTGTACTTCGTAATGTCAGTGCACGCATTAATCTTCTTCATAAAAAGTTCTATGAGATGGTCTGAAAAAGACAATTTCAGCTGACAAAGCTGTTAATTGCTTAAATTCGTTTTAGGCACTGAACCAGAAAATCTAAGTATGAGCAGACTTTCCTCTTTACTCCTGTAGAGTTCAGGGTTTGGGAACAGTAAGATATAGGACATTTTGATGTTTTGCTTATATCACCGCACAGCTCGGTGAACAGAGATTGGCAGTTGACAATGTTAGATAGCACTTTGAACTGATGTAAGTTCTCGTATGACGGAGGTTTAATTCCCTATTCACCTGCTTTTATTTTTTTTTTTGAATTACCCAAGGCATATATTTGACTTTTTGACGGCATAATGGTGTTCTGAGATTTTATGTGAAATCATTTATAGGCCTATTAACCCTTCTAGGGCCAATGAGTCAAATGTGCGCACATATCACACACATACCTATAGACAGGAAATCACTGTGGTATGCAGAGGGGATGAAATTATCCCATTAAATTGATCAAAAAGAGCACAGTCCACTAGACGTCCTAATTCTTGTGTTATGTTTGTAGTCCCAAAATGTGCTTTTGTCTTTCAACCTTTCACTCATTCAGACACACAAACACATATTTGGATATATTATAATATTATGTATTATTACCCGTATCAGGCATCTGAGCTGTGGTTATTTGAAATTGTATTCCCCTCGTCTTACGCGCAAGGTTACGCGCACCAGGGAGTTGAGGAGCAAATTTTCCATATTCCCAGCTTTGACAAACGCCTATGGGATTTGCGTGTTAAAAAACAGGGGAATATATCATCCGGGCACTTGAGCTCCCAGTGAGGAAAACTTGCTGTTGATGACAGCCTCTCGCGGATTCGCGACGAAGGGCAAATTCCAATAGGTTAACACGTAAAACTAAACGACGATCGCTGCTACTGTGTGAGCCTTGCTGTTTCTAGGCGCGCCGCATACCCGAGTTTCGCGACAGAGGGCAAATTTCCATAGTTTAACACGTAAAAATAGGGACGATCCCTGCGCCTGTTTGAGTTAGCCGTTATACGCGCGCCGCCTACCTGAGCTGTGTATAGGCCTATAGGGATGCAGCGCGCAGTGTGGTGTAGAGCTCGAGCTGGCGTCGAGTGGAAAATTGTTAAAATTTTCATTGTAATGATTTATTTTGCGGCTCAAGATGCCTGAAATGGGTAATAATAATGATATGGACTGTCTACTTTCGGGAGATACGACATTAATTGCCCTCACTAGAATTGTATACAATACTAGAATTGTTTACAATTCTAGTGAGGGCAATAAATGTCGTATCCCCCTCAAGGCCAGTCCATATTATATTAATATTTATTTGCATGTCTATGATTTTACTCGAGGATTCCAAATAGGTGAAACGGTCGACGTAGTCAATCTTGAGTTTCTCATAATATTTCATTTACTGAAAGAGCAATAAATTCTTCTTCAACATTTTTCTGACGTTTGTGATCATAAAACGAACGGGATATTAATTAATTAGTAGTTTTTCGTAGAACACCTTTTTGGTTAAACATTGTGATTAGGTATGTCTTATTGGTCCTTTTTATTTCTTAAAAATCCTTAACCCTATTGTTACTGGGGGGGGGGGGAGCTTTTGCCGCGTCGTTTCACGACTATTTTCATTGAAGTCTCCCCCATATTTTGAGACCAAATTTGCGACGTCCGGGTACACCGTTTTGAAGTTACGTAATGTTTTGCATATGCATGTCAACCAAAAAACAGCTCAAATTCATGATATCGTGTGCAAATCCAATGCAAATTGTGTTTTTTGGTTGAATTGATATAAATTAGACTATTTCAACTTTTGACCATTGAAATTAATCAATTCTAGTGTAGATAAGCCTGAAAAAGTGCCTGCAATAAGTTTTGGTAAAAAAAACAATAGAAAACAAGAGGTTGAAAAAACAATAAGTTCAAGTTCAAGTTTGTATAACATTTATTTTCCATCTTTTTTTCATGTAGGAAATCACATGCATAAAATTATTTTACAGGAAGGCAGAACCTCAAAAAAGCAAAGCTTGTGGTGAGCTGCCTTACAAAAATACATTACATCACAAACACAAGCACAAAAAACAAACAAACAAACAATGAAAACATGATAATAGTTCCCATGACAACACTGAAATGTAATATTCCTCAGAGGGAGTAGTACAGAGAGGCAACAATGAGTATGAAAATGCATTGTAGTGACAAGCTACCAGGCTATGGCCAGGGAGGTGCTAGAGAAGGAGAGGCAACTAAAGCTCTCCTTTGAAGTCATGCGCGGCACCGCCGAGAAGTTATGCGTTTAACTACAGGTGTTACCCATGTGCTTTGACAAAAGAGAGCATCAATAATCGGGACTAGCGCTCTCACATCTAGAAATATTTGCTCCTACTGCAATTCGCTCTCTCTTTCAATGTGATGGCAACCATGAATTTGTGTACCTTGAATTGGAGCAGCGAATCAAAATGCAGTGTAAAACTCACAATTTTAACAGCTAATAGTTTAAAAACACGCTGGAACACGCTTTAACGGAGTACTTCATTTGAAAGATCAAAATATCCCCTTATTAACAGATAGAAAATTAACATGCGGAAATGTGCGCATTATAGAAAAAAATTAGGTTTTTAATAGGGCCTAATTTTGATTTCCTTTCGATTTGCGAATTACGAAGAAACTAGAAATACATGTTAATAATATTGAATTCTTTCCTAAACTAATCCAAATCAATTCGAGTATTTCATTTAAAATTTTGCGGTGAAATAAAGCTTATAATTCAACGAAAGGTGAAATGCGTTCTTCGTCTCCGAACTTCGTCTTGCAACTAGAGCGGTGCCGAGCATGACTTCAAAGCGTAATGGAATGCTAGACGTCCCATTGTAACGCCTTGAACCCAAACATGTGTTTGCATGAATTACGAAGAGTTGCCACTCCATCTCTTTAACACCTCCCTGGTACAGCAAACCTCGCACGAGCCGAAGCTCTAGGGACTGAAAAAGAAAAAAGAAAATGCGACTTTCGCGAGAGTCGATTTTTTTTTTTTTTTTGACTCACAGTTATGTACATGTATAGTACATTTGCATGCATGCATGTGTGTGTGTGTGTGTGTGTGTGTGTGTGTGTGTGTGTGTGCATACATGTGCTGTGTCAATAATGCAACATAGGTAGCCACTGCTGGCAGTCATTCTCTTAGCTGTGTGCTTTCATCCCTGCCAACCCTGAAACAAAACACTCTCCGAGACCCCCGGTACGTACCCAAACTTTACAACCAGCCGGTCATGCACGCGCACAGACAAGCAAGCTCCGCCCACTTGACCTGTGTGTGTGTGTGTGTGTGTGTGTGTTGTGTGTGTGCGTGTGTGTGTGTGTGTGTACATGTGTTATGTCCACTGTGCAACACAGGTAGCCACCACTGGCGGACACCCTCACAGCCTCGTGCCCCCATATGTATCTCCGCCAACTCCGAGACAGATGATCCCAGGCCCATCCCACTTCCATTGCAGTCACGCACAAATAAGCTCCGCCCACTTGGCCTGTCACTAAAAATAATGAAACAGCGATTGGCTTGAACAAGGAGTTCTGGCTTGACATACGGATAAAGTATAGATGTGCTGTGTAAATGGACAAAGTATGGATCAATATACTGTGTGTATGTGTTCGACATCCATGCAGAGCAGCACGGCACTCCTCTGATGTAATGAGAATGCCAGACAAATCTTCTTCGGCTCAAGTAATGTAGATAAAGTATTTTTTATACAAAAGGGACCGACTGTTAACTTCGACACAGCCGAAATTCGACTTCCGCACTTCAGCTTAACTATGCATATATTTCTTAGAGAAAGCACATAAAGAAAAAAAAATCAGAACTTTTTATTTAACTTTGAATTAAGTGATTTTCATCTCACTCAACGTCGACTTATCCGAGGTTTACTGCATCTGAATTATCCTTTGCATATTTAATTACTACCAATAATATGAAACCTCTGCACAGATGTAAACAAGACTATGGATGAAATGCACTGGTTCCAACTAGATCGTGAATTGACAAGGCACTGTTGGAATGAGATACACTGTATTCCTCAAAGAGAGATATTGCAGTCTACCAGTGAGGTGACAGTTAAGTAAAAAAAAAAAAATATGTGACAACCTATGACCTAGTCCAGATTCTGGACGTTTTCTATCATTACGCATCCATGCGCCGCTCCACAGCTTATCGCGCTATCCCCCGTAACCGCTCGATGCCAACAAACCTGTCCGAAAAAAACGTCCAGAATGGTTTGACAGTGCGTAGGGTCAAAAGTTCATATTAGGTACTGTATGCTTACTAGTCTAGTGGGATTCGGGGAAAATATGACTGTTAGAGGCATTTTTTAGTAAAAGATGGGAACCGGTCTATTTTGTATAATTCAAGCACGCTGAATCCAAAAATTCCGGTTCCCAAGCGGAATTTTGAGTCTAAGAGCATCTAATTTGCAAAATGGCTGCCAATTCATTGCTTTTTAAGGTGTTTCGATGATCTAATTTTCATAAAATCTCCTTAGACATGCAGAAATACAATGTAGTAATAATTTCAGAAATTAAGGTGCAAAGACAATAGCTAGGTCATCAGTTGTTCATAACTTTCATCTATATATGCAAATTAAGAGGTGAAATATGCAAATTAGCAGTTGCCGCTGATACAGCAATGCATTAAGGCATATACACTGTATATGCACATGTAGTACCTACGTGTTCACTTCTGTTTTTAATCATTTTAACAAGTTATCGGGCAATCAAAAAGTACTTGGTGTAGGAAGAGTCGAATAAAAAATTAATCAATACAAAAGAATTGAATTACACTTATACAAATATCTATGCAAATTGGTATACAAGAGGAAACATAACTGGCAGGATTCTGGATTCTACAATGCATTGCCGCAATATAATTATGATGATAGATATCATTGTATCAAGACCTGTTCACGATTTCTAGTGTAATAAAGAGATACAAGAACCAATTTTTAGTATTAAAATAAAACATGCATCTCATTTGCATAATGAATTATGCAAATATTTTTCAATTTTCTCAACATATTTTCCCCTGAAACAAAGTTTTGCTATAAAAATGTACATTGGCGTAGTGAAAATAGATATGCTACCGGTCAGATAAAGTGTACATAGTGTCATCTGAGTCCGAGAAAAATCTAAAGTACTGGCATCAACTATAATTCAGAATAAAAAAAAATGAATAACAATATTTGCAATAACGTATGCAAATTGGTAATACTAGCTTCGACATTCTACAACACATTGCCGCGATATATGAATCTGAATCATTATAGTTATAATATCAAGACATAAGTTGATGATTCTTTTGTGATAAAGAGATACAAAAACAGCTATTAGACATACCCTAATAATCTAATTTCCATAATGAATTATATAAATAGTTGGCCATTTCTATGGATATATTCCCTAAAACAAAGTCTTGCTATCAAAATGTACCTTGACGTACTAAAATACAGCTAAGTTATTGGGCAAACAAGTTGCACATTATAATGTCGTCAGAGTCCGAAGTAAATCAAGTACTGGAATCAATCAATAAAGGAGAACTGAATGACACTGAAAGGAAATATGTTTGCAAATTGATATTCAAGAGGCCGTAGACCAGGCAGGTTTCTAGATTCTACAACGCACTGCAGCAATATATGAATTTTTTTTTTTTAACAGTTATAACATCATGACCTGTTAATGATTCCAGGTGTGATTAAGAGATGCAAAAATTAACTGCAACTACTAAACAAACACACATCTATTATCTCATTTGCATAATAGATTGTGCAAATATTCACCATTTTCTATGCATATTTACCACCAAAACAAGGTCTTGCCATCAAAGTTATCGGGCAATCACATCAATATAGATTTAAAATAAAGTGGCAACTTTCATAATTCTCATCTGCAAACATAATTTATGTGTTTTTTTTTTTTAATCTATCTCTTTACCCACTCTGCAGGCTCAAGCAAAAAAAAAAAAAAAAAAAAAAAAGAATTGTAAGAAAAATCCTGGTATCTCGGACAGTGTCGGAAACAGAAACGAATGATGAACTTTGTAATTCTAGTCATCAATGCTTTTATATTTTGGCTGAAAAGAAACATAATCTGAGTCGAAAAGTTTATTTCTCAATCGAGTTAAATTGATCTACGTTCCTGCAAGGTTTGCAGCATCACATTGTTGCTAACATGCACGCTCTGCTGTACATCGTAGGCCTGATTTGTGACATTTGCATCGAAATGTTCTGCATTGCTTTCGCATGCACATGAAATCATCTCAATGCAACTTTGCAGGATTGGAGCTAGATATATCAGTTGTACAGGCTGTAGACCAGATCAAAACGTCCCTACCCATTGTCCAATGGGGAAGGAAGATCAGGTCTGGCACAGTGAGTAGGATTTTCTTTTTTCTTTTTTTTTCTGCTTCTTTTTTTTTTTTTTTTTTTTTTTGTTGATACAGGAGTATTGTCGTTGAGCTGCTTCCGCGAGCGTTCAGTATACTTCTGTCGGTAAAATGGCGAAACATATTTTGTATCAAACGAGTTTGTGTGATGCATCTTTTGAATCGAATATAAGTTTATTCTTATAATGACGACTGATAACAACCATGTTCTTGGAACCCTTTAGTTTTCTTGTCGTACAAGCAGCATCCTTGATGATTGTGAGTCATTGATCACTTGCTTTAATAAGAGTGCTACTGTCAGTATCAATTTGGCAGAAATTGCACAACCCCAGTATCTACGGAGGAAGGTATCTTTAAGGTAGCTATCGGATCGATGTTATCTCTCAAGGGAGCAAAAGTAACTTCATGTTCGCAAGGTGGTGGAAAACCCTGGTCATCCATGAAAAGATCCATTTTCTAATTCTTGGGCAGAAATTCAAGTGACAACATGGATATTCAAAACTATACTTGATAAAGCATATAATGAGAGGCAAAATGGCAAGCATTTACGTCTGATAGGAAGTGGAATCTTCTGTATGTAACATGGTTTCTAATGAGTATTCATTATTCCTAGGTTCTTACAATCCACTGGCCCTTAAAGCTACACTTTAGAGGCTTGTTTGCTAATAATGTCATTTCTATGATCTGAATCACACCAGGTGAGATATATAAGTCAGACAGACAAGGGAGCGTGGCGTCGTCCAGTTAAGAATAAATTGAAATGCATCGTACCTGCATAGTGGTTATCACTGGCGGCATGTTATCCACGCATATTGAAAACAAAAACAAAAAGGAACAGGAAGGTGTAAACCCCTTACTAGTATTTCGCAGATTGCACTGGCCGAGGCAATTTCAGAGTTCGAACTGTCTTGGAAGTTGACTAAGTTACATTCTTATACAGATGTAGAAGGATAAAATATAGGTAGATGTTTGCCACACTTTTTTTCCCGTTTCTTCTCCCTCACTGCTATTCTAACATCGTTATTTAATTTTATCATGATAACGCGCGATCAGAGTGGCAAAAGATCGCAAAGTTTAAGATCGCGAAGTCTTCACGATCTTTTGTTGTCCGGTCACAATGGCAAGAGATCGAGAAGATTGGCGGGGACAGCATTATAAAATGAAATATACCTAGCTGTAGTGGGAAGTTTAGAGGAAAGTTTGCAGTCACACGCACTTGAAAAACTTCAAGATCTTATAAATTGCGATCTTAAACTTTCCGATAATTTGCCAATTTGGCCACGCCTTTTGAGATTTTGGAGATCGCGATTTTAAACTTCTTGATCTTTTGTCAGTGTGTGATCGCGCCTACTCTATAACTTTCCAATGGATCCTTCTCCAGTCTTATATATATATATATATATATATATATATATATATATAACTTCGTCTAACGGACTTACAACATAATTTTGTTTATTCATTGGGGCATCAGTAATGTTTGTTGTGACATTAAAGGTATTTTTCGTCAATTTGCAAGGGAAAAAAAACACGTTTCAAGAGAAAATAGAATAAAACTACCTATCCCATTTCAATCTATAGACGAATGTTTGCTATATATATAAAATCATATGTAATCATATAATTATATTTAAATCTGTATACTGATTATGAATATATATGATTACCATGCTCTGGTTAACTGGGAACAATACAATAATGGATGTTGCATATGAACAAAATGGCATTTATCGATGACATTCCCCCATCCCATAAAAAGTTGGGTCATGATCCGTGTAGAGAGAGTTTTCATCAATTCGTTTTGCGATTATCAATGAACTAATTTTTTTTTTCATGGAATTGACAATTATATGGCAATATTGCAGCTATTTTGTATGTATTATGCAAATTAGATGTTAAAGGCCATTTGCTTGATAAAGACATTTTTTTCCCCTAGCGCAATCAATTTTGGTTAAGAATCGGGTTCCTAACTTGAATTATTTAAAAAAGGACCTTTTAAGAGGCTGAATGAACTGCATGCTCACAAACCTCATGAAGCCTAAATATAATTGGCATACCAATTAAAATATTTGCATTTATTTTGATAACACTGAGAAGGGATTCTGGTTTTTATATAACCCTCAAAACCTTAAAGTCTATATATCTAGTGTTTTTAACTTCCCTCTCAAGAAAAAAAAATATGAAAAATCTTCCAGTGTTAATACATGATTATTTGCATATTTCAGTACTCATTTGCATAATTATGAAAGAAATATACTATTTACTACCTGAAAAACGTTTATCCCTCCAGTTGGTAATACCAGTGTAAGTGCATAGATTTCAAATCACTTTTCCAGCTCGTTTACAAAAACAAACAAACAAACAAACAAACAAACAATCTAGAAAATGCATGTCTGAAACGGTAAGCACTATTTGGGCACCCGTCCCGCTTCATCATGAATATTCATCATCTACATGTATCCATAATACCGTGGAAATACATGATTTTTACATTTCCCGGCAGCGTTTTTACATTTCCCGACAAAACCGAACATTTTTCCATCTCCCGGCGAGACGTTTTAACATTCCCCGTTGATGCAATTTTTCGAGATATTTATATTTCCCGGCAATACGTTTTTACATTCTATGGCACGTATCCAGCGTTCTGCCATTTACTAGTACAGTATCTTACTGCCTGATGAATATTCATGATGAAGCGGGACGGGTGCCCAAATAGTGCTTACCGTCTGAAACTCACAATTTCTGTGGCTTGGCAGCCATTTTGTTTATGCAAATTAGATGGTCAAGATCCATGAATTTCGCTTGGGAACCGGAGTTTTCCTAACCCTCAAAACCTTAAAGTCTACATATTTAGTGTTTAACTTGCCTCTTAAGAAAAAAAAATAATGATTACTCTTCCAGTGTTAATATAGATTTATCTGCATATTTCAGTACTAATTTGCATAATTATGAATAAAATATATTATTTACCACCCGAGAAACGTTTATCCCTTAAATTGGTAATTCTATTCTCTGTACAAACATTTAAAATCACTTTTTTTCCAGCTCGTTTGCAAGAAAAATTATAGAAAATGCGTGTCTGAAACTGATGTCTGTGGCTTGGCAGCCATTTTGTTTATGCAAATTAGATGGTCAAGATCGGTGAATTTCGCTTGGGTACCGGATTTTTCCTAACCCTCAAAACCTTAAAGTCTGCATACTTAGTATTTAATTTGCCTCTCAAAAAAAAATGTCAAAATTACTCTTCCAGTGTTAATGTATATATATATTTATCTGCATATTTCAGTCCGAATTTGCATAATTATGAATAAAATATACTATTTACCATCCGAGAAACGTTCATCCCTTAAATTGGTAATTCTATTCTCTGAACAAACATTTCAAATCACTTTTCTCCAGCTCGTTTGCAAAGAATTTCTTGAAAATGCGTGTCTGAAACTGATCATTTCTGTGGCTTGGCAGCCATTTTGTTTATGCAAATTAGATGGTCAAGATCGGTGAATTTCTCTTGGGAACCGGATTTTTCGGATTCAGCATACTCATATTGGGTAAAAGAGACCGGTTCCCAACTTTTACTCAAAAATGCCTCTAACACCATTTTAGAGAGCCCTTTTTCAGAAATCCCACTAGACTATACGTAATGCCTCTCTCGCAAGCTCATTGCGTATGCATGAAATCTAAGGGATCGATCACAGAAAAGTTATGTGGGATCGATCGATCTGCAGCCAGCTGTGTGCATTGCACCGTGAATACAGTGCGATCTGCAACAATTACTAACGAGACATGAAACTCGTCACTTTAAAGACGAGTTAGGTGATACGCTTGGGGTCATCAGATATCGGTCACCAGTGATTGACAACGAAACAATGAAATATAGCGACTTTAAGTTATATTTCTGCAATAATATTTTAGCAAAGTCGATTTTTTTTGGACCTTTATTATTCAGATCATATTGTTAGTAACAATGCAAACCACATGGAAAGTCCTGTACGTGTGTCTGCGTGTGCAAGTAGGCCCAAGTAGATTAACAGGTTTTCTTAGTACAATGTATCTCTACGATGACGAACAAATATAAACACGAACAAATTGAAACACGTCAATACAGTGTTTTAAAGATCGTCTTGACTTTAATAGTGGTCTTTTAAAAATATGAATTCTAGCCCTTATTTCCATAACCAAAACTGCTATATCGAATCTTGTCATTAATATGATCAGTTTGGAGAGCTCTTAAAGCTACAAGCCTGTAAAATTTTCCAGCAATTAAGCAATGAATCATCCAATCCAAAACAAAGGAAAATATAGCGAGTGCGTGTCTTTACAGAATGGGATTTATACCCGGACGAAATATGGTGCTATATTGTACTAGTAACTACTTGCTGACTTATTTTAAGGGCTCTGCTGGTTGAGTATCCATGTTTAGCTAAATGAATTGTAATTTGGCGATAAACAAAAATTCCCACGAGCAACAGAAACACTCTAACCTCCGATATAAAATAAGGGAAATTGCGTGTTTGTGTTCGTGGGGATGTGTATACTTGAGGAAATAGTGAAACAAATGACATAGGAGTGAAGCTGAACTGCCTAAGAAAAAAAGGAAAAATAAAGAAAGCCCTTGCAGCTACAAGCCTGTGAAATTTTCCGGCAGTAAAAGCAGTGAAACGTCCAAAAACAAAACAGAGGCAAATAGAGAAAGTGTGTGTTTGTTCACATGACAATATGATTTGTACCTAGACGAAAGCGGCATTACCTCAACTAAAATAAAGAAAGAGACATAGCTTCTAACCACGTAACTAAATGGTAAGTCTTTTCGAACCAAGAGTGTGGAACGTAAGATGAATCATGACGATCACCCGTGACCGACACATCTTCAAAGGGAACAGTTAGAAGTGGAAGGAGTGTCAAGCATATTGTCTCAACAAAGCAATGAGACAATGACATTTAGGCATTCCATAATTTCGCTCTAAAATCAATGGTATTAATCATGTAGGCCTACCATTGCTTGCATAGTCCATAAACTTTGCTTTACAAACTTTCAGTGAAACGTGTCATAACATAACTATGTAACTCCATTAGCAGTGACTACTAGATAAACAAAGATATATCAAAATGAACGCTTAGCACATATAACTCAGGGGATTATAACCTGATACTCCGCTCTTCACTGCTCAGATGGCAACAACACTCATCACCTACGGCTGCGTATAGAGAAACAGCCATTACTTAAATAACAGTTTTGCCTTTTATTTGGCAGATCGACACACAACCCCCTTTAAACACACTGTAATTGGCACGGAGGGACATGAAAGAACTCTTCACTAATACTAAACAGCATATGCATTCCACTGATGTGGCGCAAGATACCTCTAAAGCAACATAAAGCCTGTCTACAACTCCGTTATTGGGTCAAACAATACTTTACAGTATGAAATATCACAGAGATGAGCGAGACGGTATACACCTGGCTTAGAGTAAATCAATTCAGTTCTTTTTCCCACTCAAGTTGAAGTATTTATATAAATGCATAAATCCCCACCTTCAGTATAACAAAACAAACGTAGCGAAAAGGGAAGAGAAGACGAGACCTGGCAAAAATATACTGCACCACTGCAATTTATAACATTTTGTGTGACAAGTGAAGCAAAATGTATTAGATGTTATAGCAGTTGTTTTTTTTTAGCATAAACAGACAAATAGAGGACATGAGACACATTCGTGAAGTCCTATTCTTTATACAGTCCCACATAATTCAGATGAAATTGTTTCTGTCATGCAACCATGTGAACATTTCATGCGTGTGTCGGCGTGGGCAAGTAAGTCGATCAGACAGGATATGTAAGTGAATATTTACCAATAGGTCTTTATACTGTTAAAAAAACAGAAATCAAACCTGGCGATAAGGTCTTTTAAGGGTCACCTTCACATTTACATTTGTATTTTCAGGTCGAAATTTCCAGTCGAAGCGCTTTGGTTTCCAACACAAAACAAAGGGATATTGTGTGTGTGTGCGTATAGGTGCGGTTACATGCAAACGTGATTTCTGTATAGGTGAAGGTGTAGTACTCCATTGAAGAAAAAAAGTAAAAACAAAATAAGTATTTTGTGTCGTGCTCTTGTGGGGTTCGAACCCGCAACCTCACGTCTCTGAGACGTCGCCTTTAACCACTCGGTCATACGTCTCGACGAGAAAATATGAGGAACGTAAAGTTATGTATGTGAAAGATGATTCAGTAATCGTCTGGTCCACATTCCATTCTCATTTTCAGTTTTAAACTGCAAAATTATCAACCTGATGAGATTTGCAAAAATAAAATGCATGATTTTCTGCAGCTTATTGTCTCAGCTACAACATACTATAGATTCCGAGGAAATAAAGCAAAATCAGCTGAGATAGAGGTGCTTAAACGTTGTCAAGGCAATGCATGGTTTAAAAAAAAAAATCACCTCCCATTGACATAACACGTAAATTTGTCCGATTTTGCGTCTTTACCTTTAATCACAATTTGAAGTGTGATGGTAAGTCTTCTCGAACTAAGAGTGTGCAACGGAAGCTTCTACGTGAAAGATGAATCATGACGATCACCCGTGACCGACAAATCTTCAAAGGGATCAGCTATTAGAAGTGGAAGCCCTCGTGCCAAGCATATTGTCTCACCAATTCCAAAGCAGTGATACTCTTACATTTAGGTATAACATAATTTCCCTCTGAAATCAATGGTATTATTCATGTACAATTGCTTGTCTTGTCCATAAACTTTGCTTTACAAACTTTCAGTGAAACGTGTCATAACATAATTCTGTAACTCCATTAGCAGTGATTGACTACATAAATAAAGATATATCACATTGAACGCTTAGCGCGTATAACTAAGGGGGATTTTAGCCTGATGCTCTGTTCTTCACTGCTCAGATACCAACAACACTCACCACCTACGGCTACGTATAGAGAAACAGCCATGGCGAAAATAAGGTTTTCCTTTTCTTTGGCAGATAGACGCACAACCCCTTTAAACACACTATAATTGACATGGAGGGACATGAAAAAGTTCATTACTACTACTGAGCAGTGATGCCTTCTACTCATGTGGCACAAGATACCTCTATAGCAACATAAAACCTGTCTACAATTCCGTTATTGGGTCAAACAATAACAACCTGGAATTTCAAAGAGATGAGCGAGACGCCGTTATACACCTGGCCTAGAGTTAATTCATTCAGTTGCCATTCCTGCTCCAGTTGAGTTATGTAAATTATTTTCTGACCTGTCTTGTGCAGTGTAACAGGAACAAACGTAGAGAAAAGGAAAGAGAAACGAAAGGTGGCAAGCGGGGCACTGTATACCAAGGGCAATTTACAACATTACGTATGATAAATGAAGCAAATACAACCTCCAGCCTCCGACAAAAAAAAAAAATGGAACTTGAGTGACTGTGTCTCGTGGGGTAGTATACTTGATAAGATAATACGATAAATGACATCGGAATAAAGCAGAACTGCGAAAAGAAAAACAAAGAAAGAGAGAGAAAAAAAAATAATAGCGTCCTGCGGGTCTCGAACATCTCGTCCTAAGGTAGTGCATAATGACAATGCAGCGGGCTAAGCGACTATAAAGCCACACGGCTGTCCCGAAGATTGGATGTGAAATTCATAACTTAATATCATTTACAAGATGAAAAAGTTCATTACTACTACTACTAAACAGTGATGCCTTCCACTCATGTGGCACAAGATACCTCTATAGAAACATAAAACCTGTCTACAACTCCGTTATTGGGTCAAACAATAACAACCTGGAATTTCAAAGAGATGAGCGAGGCGCCATACACCTGGACTAGAGTTAATCAATTCAGCTCCCATTCCTGCCAGTTATCTAAGTGTACATGTTCCTACCTATCCTGTTACAATATAACAAGAACCAATGAAGAGAAAAGGAAAGAGCAAACGAAAGGTGGCAAGCGGGACACTGTAACAAGGGGCAATTTACAACATTAAGTGTGACAAAATTAATGAAGCAAACCCAATCTCCAAACTCCGATGCAAAACAATGCATAAGGGAAATAGAGCAGCCGTGTTCACGGCTTACGTATACTTGATAAAATAATACGATAAATGACATCGAGTATAGCTGAACAGCCGAAAAAAAAAGAAAGAAAAAAAGGTAAAAGTCCTGCGGGAGTCGAACTTCTCGCCTTCCTGTATGGCGTTATGAACACCCAGCGCGCTAAGCGATTACACCACACGGCTGTCCTGAAGATCGTTTGCGAAACTTAAATTTATAATTATACAATCGTGACTGTTGACGGAGATGGCGCTATTCAACTTCCCACAAGTGGCCGCGTGGATTCGACCAATATACAGTTGCAAACAACAATCGCCAATCGTTCCGTACAGATTGCATTCTCATTTTCAGTTTTTAACTACAAAATTGTCGACCTCATGAGGAGATTTTAAAATATAAAATGCATGATGACTGCAGTTTATTGTCTGAGCTACAACATACTTAAGTTTCAGAGGAAATGGAGTAAAATCAGCTGAGATAAAGGTGCTTAAACGTTGTCAAGTCAATGCATGGTCTAAAAAAAAATCACCTCCCATAGACAATACACGTAAACTTGTCCGATTTTGCGTCTTTACCTTTAATCACAATTTAAGGTATGATGATGTCATCAAATTTCAAAACCATGACATGGACTTGAAAGGCAAATGTTCAAAGTAAAACATATCTGAATTTGGGATAATATTGAGCTTAAACAAAAGAGATACGAGCAAATGAATGTCAGAAACAGTACCTCAAAAAAATTAATTCCACTTTTTTGATTTCAGATAATGATATGATGACGTCATAATGTATTTCGGGAAATGTTGATGCTTGAAATGTTATTTCCAATTCATATGCTTTTGTAATATGCAATAAAAACATAGGGTCACCCCGCGTTTTAAAGAGCTATGGCGAAATAAACAAAGACATGTTTTTCGCTATATTTCCACATAGACGCGCACACGAAATTTCAACTTTGACCCCAGCGCATTCCTTTGTTATAAGTCAAAATTGATCGGAAATCATTGGATATTGTTACTTAATTTATCAGGAATCCAAATCTGTCAAAACAATTGCATTTTCATGTTGCTTACGCGCACTTCGCGCGAAAATGCGCGGACGGACGCCTACGCGCGAAACGCTTAAAATTGTCTGAAACTTCGAGATTTCCCATTGGAAAGTTGTTTTGAGCCTTTTAAAAGTTTGACGCGCGCGTACGCGCGCGTAATGATGTCCTAGGTAATTAGCATTAAAAAGTAAGATAGAGCGTGACCTGAACTTAATGTCCACCGAAAATGATACAGAAATGACCTTTAGTTATGAAGTTATGATCGATCATGTAACATGGTCCGAAAATCACAAAATGGCGCCTAGATGACGTCATAGATATGTTACTGTCATGAAAACCTTATTGTGGCTAGATTTTGTCATGAGACATGTTCCCTGAAAATGTCATGTTATTCCGTAATGTCATTCTTGAGATATTGATGACACAAAATTGTCCAGAAAGAAAGAAGAATAAAAAGAAATAAAGAGAGATTTTGACAATCACAATAGGTGATACGCTGATAGCGTATCACCTAATTATGTGCACAGAGATGCCTGCATTTTTGCACAACACACATTATCACAATCAAAGAGCCAACTCTTTGATCACAATGCAATGCGATACATGTACTCAGTTCTTCAGTGATCCGTACCATGCATTGTTGCACAGCTGATTCGTGCAACGTTTTTGACTGGCTGAAAGTTATGGTTGCAGTCATGTCCGACCTACTTTCACGTGGTGTTTTGGACTTTGTTGTGCCCAGATTCGATGATGACTTGAATATTATTCTTGAGATTGCAAATGGCGAGCTACAAATCGCCAGCTCGCCGATGTATGATTTGTGATGTGCCACTTCTAACGTCCAAACACTACATAAAACTGCAAAGAACTCTGTGAAGGTCGTGAGATGTGGACCTCAAGAAAAGTTGGAAGATTTGTTTGGCGATGTTATTGTTGGTAAAGGGGATCAATATGTTTTTTTTTTTGTTTTTTTTTTTGGAGGGGGGTGGATTGTGCCGATCATATTCATTAAAAGAAATAATTTTGTCATCAATTATTCTTCCTTAATAATATTGTATGATGAAATATTCAGAAATTAAAGAAATTCTTTAATTGACATAGGCACTTGTGGCCCACTAAATAACAATGTAATTTTGTAATAAGCTCAGGGCTGTGAGATGTAGGTTCTATGAACCGCTACTTAGCTATGGTATACAAGATATCAAGCATATTCTGATCAGGGGTGGTGGAGGTGAAGGGGATAGGGTACAACCACATTACACAATTTGTAGTGCAAAGTTGTGAAGTACATGTAAGGAACCAGAAGGTGCCTTTTTTAGAGAGCAGTCTAAATTTAAAGAATTGCGCTTAAGTTTGTACAACTTTTATAATTTTATTACCACTTCACGTAGGGCCTACTGGGCAGTTAGACCGACACTATTCACTTTCATAATTTCTGTAACAGAGACAATCAGACCAATATCCCTGTTGTAAGAATACTCCGTCACTCAGTTTTTTGTTTGTTAGTCTTCATGATAGTAAAGCTAAACTTAGTAAACCAAGATGAAGACGCTTAAGAGCATTTTTGCTAGAGATATTGGTCCATTTGTCTCTGGCATTACAAGTGAACAGTTTTGGTTGAACTGCCTTTTTGCATATGCATATAAAGATTACATATATATATATATATATATATATCTTCCTTTTTTTGGCAAACCATACCTGTATTTGCTCAAAATAGTAGCTCCATGTACAAAGTATATATGTACATTACCAAATAAGTAGGCCTATTCATATCAAAAGACAGTCTGACAAAGCAACTTGTTTTTTTTCTAATTCACAAACATTTAAGGGGGATATCAGTGTGAAATTATGCTTGGGAAATGTGTGGGCCATGCACACAACACACACAAACATATACACGCATGTGCACACACACACACACACACACACACACACACACACAAACATACACACACATGCACACACACACACACACACACTCACATGTTAGCAATTTGATTAAACCCCCCATTACAAATCACATCCAAATTAAAACATTGTATATGTACTTATACATACAGCTGTACAGTGTAGTAGACTTTATTTTTTTCAACGTTTATGGCACCTGATTATTGGTAAATAAGTTTAGATTTTTTTTTTTTCAGTGTTGAGGTGTGGTCAGGAAATACATCAAGTTATCACTATTGTACTTTGAAATGTACAATGTACAGTGCACATGTACATTACACATATGTGCAAATATATGTACTGTTAAATACACTGTGTAGTCTTCATCATTTCATGTACAGTAAGAGCAGACAGCAAAGTGAAAACAAATGGACTACGAGTAGTGTAATTTGAGCATATGTATAACTTGTACATTTTTTTTAATCACATTACTTCTTAAGCCTTCATTATAAAAATTTGACCATGATGGTAAAACTGTTAATATTGTACCAACTACCAAGGAAGTTTCAAAGCTAGCATCCCACTCCCAACTGTCAATAATGAGTTCAAAAAGTTGTCACTCTGGGAAGGACATTCAAAATAATTCCTCAGGTGTATAAGTGTCTTTAAAGTTGGATATTCTGTGCCACCAAGTACTCATAAGGAACTGAAATTAAATGTTCTATAGTTTATAAAATATTAGGCATATTTCAGTTGTTTCTCCATGCTCTTGAAATTCCTTCATTATACACTTTCATTTGTACATGTACATGTACAAGTACTGTAATATACAATACATTTACTGTATATTCATGATGGTTCATGATCATTGTTCAACAACAGTGCATTATTTCAAACAAAATACATTGTAAACTGTGTTTGACTCTGAATTTTGATGTCAGAGAAATAATTTGATATGTCACATTTCAGTCTGATTACCATGTGTAGTAGACTCTCATTACACATCAAAAATACAGGATTAACACAAACTGGTTACAAGTTATGACAAAGAAATCTTTGTTTTTTCATTTGTTGCGCTTTACAACAATTCTTGGTTTAAAAAAATGCTTCGAAGTTCAAAAAAGAAAATGTGACCCGCTACAACAAAATGATCCTAAAGTCGGGCGAGGTCGATTATTTGAAAATTGCATGACACAATTCCCTAACCCTTCTGCTTTATATTGATATATAACACGTCTTATAAAAACAATCGGCTGCGGAGATATCAATGTTTAAATGAGAGCATGTCAAGACGTCTGGGAAATCACTGTTTCGAGAAAAGCGCCCTAAAAGTTCTCCTTGCGACGCAATCACAATCAAGAGACACGCAAGTCAGTATTCACCTCCGGACAATAGAAGTTAAGCCCTAGCAACCCCCGAAATGCTCATTCAGCTCCATGTTCAAACACAGCGTCGGCGGTCTCCTCACCGACCAATCAGTGACCAGGATGTCGGGAGAAGCAGCTGGGCATAGCGCAACCCGCCCGCACGCACCAGTCGACTGGGCAGTGTGCGAGCTTCACGCTTCGGTTAGCGGCAAGCAGCAAACTGACCAATGAGATTACTCTGGTCGTTGTTAGGGGCGGAGCCTATGTGTGGCGCTCAATCCAAATGTACGAACCAATTTCTGCTTCGTTGAAACGCAAAAAAAAAAACATGGCCCAGAAAAACACTATTTTTTGGTCTTTCCTTTCATCATATTGCTTCAAGATTTTGACAGATGAAAGAAGACATGTCAGACTCTAATAATATGTCAAATTCAGAAAATCTTAAGTTTTGACCAATTTTGATGCTCTAACTTCAAACTCGATTTTCACGGCTTCGACCGTGCGCGACTTTAGGACCATTTTGTTGTAGCGGGTCACAAATAAATTCATTGCTACTCAGTTCAAACTATAGGTACAAATGTTCATGTGCATTAACAGAACTAGTTTTAGTTTTATCAAAATGGGCCAAAGAACATACTGTACTTCTCATGAATGATTTTGTATGTAAAGAAAGTATTATATGTAAACAAGTTCTTGGTAGTTGTACAACTCAAAAACACACTCTACACATTTGTGCACTTGTATGTACATGTATGCATAGATGAACATGCGATGTACAATTACATGTGCAGACAAACAGCATTTTCAGTTCAATTTTCAAACACCCACCCAAACACCCAAAACACACAGCCCATCCCCACTTGGCATGGTCTGTATGTACATGTACATGTAATCCACTACATCACAAAAATACAACCTGAACTAAAATATTTCAACTTTTCCATAATTTTATCACTTGTAATTATGATATGTACCCATCAACATGTCCAATGAAAATCAATGAAAATATTCACGCCTAAAAAACAAAGTACAGTATGAAAAGTAGGTGTGTACAAATGTACATTGTATTTGCTTCTATGAATAAGAGCAAGGTACAGTAATTGCAGTGATAAAAAGAAAATTATTGTACATGTAGCATGGAACTGCAAAAATTCAGGTACACCAGAAACCAATGTACCAACCACTCACCATTACACCCACAGTGGATTCTTGTTTTAAAACAATCATATGAATTCTCTAAACAATTTTCAAATCCCAAAGGTACAAGCTAAGCTACATGTACACGTGTATACGTGACATTTTTCATTAAAAAAAAAAAATCTCAGCTACGATGTACAGCTGTACAGCTGTACATGATTCTTCATGTTACCAGTATATCTGATAAGGCCTGAAAATTGAGTGCTTTTAAAAAGTGGATATAATCGTCTAGATCACTTGGGCATCCACACAAAACCGTACTGTGTACGTTGCTTATGTCAACACCCAGGCCAGATGGCCTTTTTTACGATCAGTGGTGTAACTTTTGTACTCAGAGGGTCAAAATTTCAAACAAAATATTTTTTCATTATTCTGTTTGATTCCTGTTGGAAAGTATTCAAATTTTTGAAAAAATAACATTTCAGACCTTAAAGCTGAAGAGTTATTGGTGTAATTTAAGGAAAACCCTGGCACCTGGAGTAGATTTAAGCAAAATTTTGTTTTCATGAATTGCACCATAATGACAAAACTCTGTAGTCAAACTTCACCATGCAAAGTTTATATGGTTAACAACAATATATAGTTTGTGAATCAAAAATATTTGGGGGTTGAATATAAAGTGAATTAAAAAAAAATACATGAGATTTATAAATTTTTGGTAAAAATACCAATTGACATGCAATTTTTAAGATTTTAACTATTTAATGGAGGGCAAGCCAGGTTAAACACTATACTATAACAAGTCTTTAAGAAGGGCTACCTTCCTATGTAGGTTAAATGAAATTCCAATCATTTCTTTAAATCTTGGATTTTTCACACATGGATGTTTCGGAGGTGACAGTTAACATAATAGAATGTTTCGGAGGTGACATTAATATTAACACTCAGTTTTTTTTTAGAATAAGTGACAATAACACAAAACTTCTTCTTTTTATCAATGTTTTTAATAATTATAACTCGAGAACAAGAGATTAACTCCTGTTTCAAGCAGATAAACCACACAGAACAAGTGTTTTTTTACACTTCATTAATTAGCATGGGCACCGGTAGTTTGCCTTCCATTTGGACGAAGGTTGTAAGCTAAATATTGTAATCTGAAGAAACGTGGCATTCCATTTTCTACCTTAAATTGAGATGAGGGTGTGAGATCATTTTAGTAATGTTTCTTTGCTCTCAGAACATTTTATTCCACAACACCAGGGAAGAATCACTTCGTTTCGGAGGTGACATTCAATGTTAACATTGTGTTGAAATATTCATTTACAGTAAGAATATGTCGGACATATTTAAAGCTAGATATTGTAATCTGAAGAAACATGGCATTCCATTTTCTACCTTAAATTGAAATGAGTGTGTAAGATCATTTTAGTAATGTTTCTTTGCTCTCAGAACATTTTTTTTTCCACAACACCAGGGAAGAATAACTTTGTTTCGGAGGTGACATTCAATGTTAACATTGTGTTCAAGTATTCATATAGTATGTCCCCCCCCCCCCCCAAAAAAAAAAAAAATGCAATTAGACTTTTGCATTGATAGCACCCAATATGATTAAATCAGCTAAAATCTACTTTGGGGTCTTAAATTATAACATTTTAGCTCTATTTTGCAGAAAGCCCCAGTCAATTTGGTTAAGTGGTCTCAAAGAAATGTGGATTGTTATAAAGGATGTCAGGAGTCTGATTCTTCCAAGTTTAGCACTTGGATGCTCTTGGAACTGCATATTAATGTGTAAACACAATATACAGAACTTGGAGGGAAGGGATTCCTGATATGCTCTACAAAAATCCTCATTTGTCTTTGACCTCTGAAGCAAATTGAATGGGGTTTTCTGTAAGGTGTGGGCAATGAGTTATAGTTTCAATCCCTCAAATTGTATTTTAGATTGATTCACTATCTTTAAAGTTATCGTTGCGGAGGGTACCATTGTAATTTTTTGGTGGGGACATAGGTTATGAATGCCAAAAGCAAAAATTCTTATTTGACTTGTATTATGTTTTTCTTTGCACATAGTATAATAAATAGATTAATTCAAGGATGTTCATGAATTCTTCATCATTCTTGATAGCCACCATACAAATGTTATAATACTGGTGAAAGGTGTTTGGTTCATCTGGGATAAATTTTCTATATACCAGATTCATTTAAACTATTGACATTACTAAAATATATCTTATGTATCTTTCTGAATTGCTTCAAAATTACCAGCAAATCATATATATTAGTCACTTTTGAGAGTAAAAAGTATAAGATAAGAAAAAATCATTTTATTGTTTTGGAGGTGACACAACACAGAGACAACCCAACTTCTCAGGTGTTAACTAATACAATTGTGAACATTCATGTCTTTCCTCATGGCTTTAATTTTCAAATATAAGCTCTTTCTTTCAGTTCTTACTTGTTATTTTGTTTAGTTATTCGTTTTCATGATAGTGAATACCAGCTCATATTTTGTTTTGGATTGTAATTCATACTAATCTTTAGCAAGTTTTTACAGTTTGGTTATTCGAAAGACAACAGTTTGTGTTTCCCAGCTGAAGAGAGCAGCATAATGCTTTTGTGTGAACTTATGGGGAAATTTTTTTTTAGTTCAGTAATTTCACCCATCAACTTCACAGAAGGTCCCGGACACAAACTGGTCTCAAATAACCCTATAAGGGACCAAAAAAGGACAAGTTCACCTCAATAGACACGAGGTTTGAGTAAATACAGCAATATTAGTAAAACACATCAGTGAGAGTTTAAGGAAAATAAGGCAATCCGTTCCAGAGTTATGAATTTTTGAAGTTTCTGCTCAGTCAAAGCTGAATGAGAAGACTTCTATAGCTTGTGGTGTCACACATGTACAAGGATATAGAGCAGTATCAAGAAAATTCAACATATTTTCACTTTTCTTGCATAACAAAAGAACACTTGACTTCTCTCTTTTGGAAGGCAGGGTGAATAATATTGCCCTAACATACACCAGTAGCAAGTTGAAGAAATGTGCACTTTTTTCAAAAAGTAAAGTTTTGTGAAATTCACTTATATTTTCTTTATATCGTTGTATGCATGTGACATCGTACATTGTCGTAGTCGTCTCATCCAGCAGTGATTGCATACATATTAAAAAAAAAAAACATAACTTTTGAATGGATTGTCCAATTTCCCAAACTTTCAATGATGTGTTCTACTAATGTTGTTGCATTCACTCAATCCACATGTATATATGAAGGTGGACTTGTCCTTCAAGAAACCATTTTCTTTTCCTTGAAATTCCAGTACAAGTGTACTTAAAGCCAAATTCTAAGATAAAACATAATAACAAAACAAGGTAAACATGTCATCAAAATTATATTGAGATAGAACTACAAATCTTGTTTTTGGATCTTTCCCTTTCCAGTCCTGGGGACTTGTTCCTCTGTTCACTTTAGCTGTCAGATAACTTCAATAATCTTAAAAAATACAATGTCATAAACAGTTGGTTCAACTTGGAAAATGTAATAATTATTGTCATATTAAAAAAAAAAAAATCACATAATTTTGTTTATGATTACCACGTTGTACATGGAAAAACAACAACTAAGAATTCAAGAACAAGTTGTGCACCAGCTATAGGCATGTGGACTTTTTGTGGAGTTTGATTATTTTATGATTTTTTTTAAGATTGTGGACTAGGGCATGCATGAACTGCCACATGTATCACTTTTGTATCAAGGGAATTCTGGTGAGCTAGGTATACAGAAGTCACTTCTATTGTGATGATTTTGTAGATATTAAATGTATTTGAAAATGTTAATAGATAGTGAAAAGGAACTGAAGTCTTGCCTTTCACTATCACATAACAACATGGTGTTAACAAACAATGTCACCTCCGAAACATAAGAAAAAGCAACCTACATGGAAAGCTGTGATTGGTAAATCTTCACAACTAAATTGCCTAAATTGGAAATCAAGCTTCTAAGATGAAAGCATCTATGTGTTTACTTAATTAAAGCTGGAGAATTGATCTTGATTACAATATTATATATACAACAGATGGGTGTATTTTGTGCATTCTCTTTGTTAAAAAAGTGAAAAAATGTAAATTTGCCCTAAAACGTACAGTATAGTAATAAAGATAAGAGTGAGAGTGTGTTAGTTGATTTGTCCACTTTGAGACTTATGTTACTAAAATAAATGAAACCATTGGTGTACATGATATGGTTTCTCTTCAATAGAAATGAGCAAAAACTCTTGTTAACAGTGTTTTGTCACCTCCGAAACAGTAATTCTTAGTTTTTATTAGATCTTTTATTAATCTCTAGAAAATTCTCACTTCCTGTTGCCATATTACTATTTTCATCCAAAAGAGATTCCTGTCAATTGGACAGAATCAAACAAAATTGCTTTGTCTTCGAGAAATTATCAAATATAATACGCTTGTTGTTTCGGAGGTGACGATTGTTTCGGAGGTGACAAGTGTTAACGGAAAATTGTAAATTGCTCCGAAATGAAAACAACAGGCTATATTTCTACTACCTTCCTTCAGAGATAATGTGAGGGGATATGTTACATTTTTGTAAATGTAATGTATAACTGATGTCAAGAATAAAAAAATCAAATACATAAATCTGTTGTCTCGGAGGTGACAGAAAAGTTAACGGAAAAGTTACATAAATTTATAAACACTCACCAAAAAATGATAAGCTATTTGAATCAAATAATCTTTGGATCAAAGTTAAGTCAGATTGATTACTATTCTGTTTTGATGGAAATTAGCAAAGTTGAATTTTATAATTGTGAGCAAGAGCTAACTCAAAAGAGGGGTTATTTGTTAACGGAAAATGTCACCTCCGAAACATAAAGTTTGGACAATTTCAGTCTTTAAAGAAGACAAAGCAGAACCTGGTAAACATAATAGTTCTTAAGTTTGGATACCTGTCTATCACCACAACAACAAAGATAATGAAAAGGAATAAACAATTTAATATGCTAGGTCTGACAAAAAAACCATGTCAGAGTGCATACACCAAAAGTGTTGGATTTCAAGCATGTAAGTGCATGCCACATCTGAAAGAAAAAGAGAGGAAAGTTCATTAAGGTACCCAAGGTAGACACTGTGGGTGGTAAGTTTATGAGAAAAAATAATGCATATCTGTCAGTGTATAAGAAAGTTATACACCAATTAGTGCCAAAACCGTGTTTTACACCACTGATTGTAAAAATGGCCAGATGCAATGGTAGCTATCAGAACTCTGATTTCACCATCTGTTGCTAACATGCTGTCAACAATTTCCTTTTGGATATCAGTTTCCATGTTCTGGTGGTACATATAAACTGATTAACATACCTGTGGCAACCTCCTGGAAGCAGTGCCATAAAGGTCGCATACACATTACTGCACATTTTTCTTATCATCCTTTCACAACATGCACCATGGATCTTCAAGTCATCTGCCAGCCACTTGAACATTGTATCTAAATCTCTTGCAGCAGACTTGACAACATGTTTTATATTTTGCTTGTCCGGCAACTGATTTACCCACACATAATTGCGAAGACCACAGTTTTCGATGATACCGCTACGCACATCTCTGGTTGCAGTGGCTGTCAGGGCAACAGCGGGACTGACGACTTGAGTTCCGATCGTAATTCACCAAATTTTCCATACACTGCTCGAAATGCTTTGGTGTCTCCAGATGCAGTCCCCCTATTTGAAAAATAAGAAAAAAAAACAGTAAGATTAAAATAAAAAACATTTTCTACATTGCACATGTGATTTTAAGGGATTGTAAGGGAACATAATGTGTAAACGATTGTAACAGATACGCCGAGAGAGGGCGGAAAGAAGAACAAAAGATGGCGACTGTCCTCAGAGGACCTATGTTGACGATTCGATATCGAAGACCGAATTAAAGTATTCAAAAGGCAAACCCTGTCTGGTTCTAGTGTCATTCCCTGTTGTGCAAAGTTGTCCCCTTTCAGGATGAGTACATTTGCATACTGAAGCATGTTCCTATTTGAGTTTTTTCTCAATGTACATTCACATGAAGAATTAGTCTGTGGGCCACAGCGTGTATCTCGATTGCTCCTCTGTCTGTGTAGAGGAGCAAAGCCGACGAGACACAGGCTGTGTCTCACAGATTAAAGCTAAGGCAGTAGGCCTATGTGTAATTGCATTTGTATGCGAGAAAGTTACAGTAGTTACTGTACTGTACAAAACAATTAAACCAGTGCAGTTACGGTGTTAACAATTTATTGCAATTACACAGGATTTGACTCAGCTCAGTACACCTAGGAACACTCACAAGAGTAGTACTGTAGTAGAAGCCTGACATGTGTTTACCCTACCCGGCCCAGAGGCCAGACATTTAACTACATTTAGTTTTACAATCATTTTTTTTTTTTTTTTTGTTCAACTAGGGGCCTACAGTTACAGTTTGTAATTCAAGACAAGAGACACGTAATGAAAGTTGCCTTGACGAATCATTTGTAGAAACTGGATAGATCTAACGTTAAATGATTAGCTTACCATTATTAGGCCGCTTGAGTCTTCGACTTTGTCACGCAGGCCAAGCAAGATCCATACCATAGCCTGCTCATCTGGTCCGAAATTAAAGACTTCAAAGGCATGACAAGAGCCACAGCTTTCGGAGAGTCTGGTCCATCATGTAGATCTAGTTTGCGAAGAATATCAATGCACAACGGTGCAGCTTGGAAGTTGGAACACCACACTATTGCCGAAACCAGTCGGCATGGAGATAAACAAAATCATGAGTCTATGACCACGCACGGAGAAACGAGTACGTGTAGTAGGGACTTCTAAGTTCTGGTTCTGGTTCTGCTGCTGCTCCCCGAAACCGTCAACGAATCCAAGCTCCTCAGTAGCACATTGCATTGAATGCTCTTCTCATTCTCACTGTCAGAAAAGCGACGCGGAGACGCTGATGTTGACATCCATTGATCATGTAAACAAGGTTTGGAGGAAATACTTGAAATGCTGTACAGATTTTGGTCGGAAAACGCAAGACTCGGAATCAATACGAAAAGCACATTTGTTGCACAAGCTGTATGCGTTACACGCGATCCGGGGGATCCCCGATCGAGAAGTAAAAGCCACCTCGAAATTGACATGTACGATAAGTCACGATGCTTTAAATGAGCGAATATCATTTCTACACGTATTTATCAATTTTTTTATTTGTAATTTTTGAATTATATTTTTTTTTTGTCGAAAAATAGATTTAAAATGCTGGTTATTGTGATATTTATAATTCAATTTATAACAGTTATGGAAACGAGTAGAAGTTAGTCTTAATCTTACGCACGGTTTATATACGTTCTCATTTCATTCTCCTCTTATGATCTCTAAGATATATCATTAGAGCAATTTTTAATAAAAAGAAAAATAATTTTGAAATTCCATCAGTATATGGAGAGATTAATACAAATATTGGCGTAAAATACGTATGTTATATTGCTACCTGCAATATACCTGTTTGCAATAAGACTACAAGATTAGAGATCGATCGACTTTTTTCGATCCCACAGATTGCCTGCTGGACGCGATCTCATCGACCAATCAGGATGCTCGAAATGAATGAGGGGATGGGGGTGGGGCCAATTTTTTCCGAAATATTTCGGGGAGACTTGGCAAACCAGACTGGACTGTTTTGGAGGTCGAGATGCGTGCGTGCGCGGCAAATTAATACACGAGCATGCGGTGGGGCATACGCGTGCTGTAGCGGTGTGTGCGCGCGGTAAATCATCACACAAAACAGTCCAGGCAGTGGACTACCTATGACCAGTAGCAGAGGTTACATATAACAGAGTTAAACATTGAATATTTATACAATGTAACTTCATGTAATGCGAAACATCTGCACCGATGTAACAAGACAATGACTGAGATGCACTCTTACAGTACCTACTGAATCATAAATGAACCTCTTTGCTGATATATTTATATCTTGTGCATATCATTTGAACAAAAGTTGTTCCTAGCAACCTGAAAGCTCACACGAGGCCTGTTCAACACAATAACAACTGGTGTGTGGATTCGCCCGATGATAATGCACGGGTTACTAAAATGACTCAACACCAGGCACTGCCAGGACCCGAGAGAACAAACTTGACCGCACCAGCAAAAACTCCGTCATTCCAGAAAGAAAGACGATTTATAGTGGCATTTAAATAGACTAAAAGAAGGTACAGATTTTAAATGAGCTGGGAGATTATTCCAGACCTTGGGACCAGAAAAACGCACTGTGTGTTGAAATGAGACTTTTTTATGCTTTGGAATGTGAATTAATGAAGCTGATCTGGATTCATACTTATGATATTCCGAGTTTACATCAAATAAGCGACATAGATGATCAGGGAAAAGATTATTTGCACACTTATACATAAATAAACCCAATTGGAGTGTATTGATATCTTTTAAACGCAGTAACTTTAACTCATTAAACAATGTATCAGTTCGAATACCACCAGGACCTATATTTCGTACATTACATAAATATCTAATGATATGATTTTGATAAACCTGTAATCGTTTCAGACTTGATTCAAACGTATTTCCCCAGACAATATTACAATACGTTAGGTAAGGTAAAATAAGTGTACAATAAAGCATACGTTGTATGTTAACAGGCAGATAATACGCAAATTTTCGAATAATACCAGTATTTTTAGACACTTTTCGTTCAACTTCTGCAATATGAAATTTCCAGGATAACTTGGAGTCTATAAATACACCCAAAAACTTTGTTTTATCTACTTTAGGGATTGCATCATTATTTAGGTAAATATTAACATTTCTAACATGAACCTTTTTCCTATTATTAAAAAGAATATAGTTACATTTTTTACTATTCAAAGATAACCTGTTAGCTTGAAACCAGTCACAGACGTTTTGAAGTTCGCTATTGACTTCATTGCATAAAATATCCAGATTTTTACCACATGAAAAAATATTTGTATCATCAGCGTATAATATAAAAGAGAGCTTATTAGAAACAGTATCTATATCATTTATATATAATATAAAAAGAAGTGGGCCAAATAGTGAACCCTGAGGAACACCATATTGAACTTTACTGAGTTGTGAAACAACAGAATTATATTTAGTACACTGATAACGATCTTTAAGATAACTAGAAAACCAGCTATGGGCAGTACCTCGAAAACCATAATGATGTAACTTAGAAAGCAGAATATCATGGTTGAGAGTATCGAAAGCCTTTGACAAGTCAATGAACACACCCAACGTGTACATATCATGTTCAAAGGCATCAACAATCTTATTTGTTAAATCAATTAAGGCTAAAGATGTAGAGAATTTTTGTCGAAAACCATAATATTGACTATTACTTAATATTTTATTTTTATCAATAAATTTCATAGCCCGTGTAAATATAATTTTTTCAAGTATTTCATTAAAACACGAGAGGACAGTTATAGGTCTATAATTGCTTATTTCA
Source organism: Diadema setosum (assembly GCF_964275005.1). Classification (NCBI taxonomy): domain Eukaryota; kingdom Metazoa; phylum Echinodermata; class Echinoidea; order Diadematoida; family Diadematidae; genus Diadema; species Diadema setosum. The sequence goes on along the minus strand of NC_092696.1, from coordinate 19,554,049 downwards.
GCTTTATCTCCACTTTTAAATACAGGGGTTATTTTCCCAATCTTTAATTTGTCAGGAAAAAACACCTTTACTCAATGACATATTAAAAATATGACAAAGTGGTTCACTTAGAAATGATATGACATTTTTAACAACACCAGGTTTAAAATCATCAACACCAGATGATTTACCGTTCTGAAATGATTTTGCAATATCACAAATTTCATTTTCAGTTACTGGATATAAAAACACTGTTGCATGTACAGGTGTGCGAAGATATTGCTGGAAGTTCCCATGATTTTCAGGTAATAATCTTTCAAGGTTTGGCCCGATGCCAGCAAAAAAGGAGTTGAAACTCTCAGCTACACCTTCACAGCTGTCAATAATCTGTCCATTATTTTTCAGTTTAATATCCCCATCTCTGCCCTGTTTAAATGGTAACAATGAATTAATAACATTCCATGTATTTTTAATATCAGATTTATACTGGATAAATTTATTAGCAAAATACTTCTTCTTAACCTCTCGCAATAAAAAATTCAATTTATTGCGAACACTTTTATACTTAATCTCGCTATCAAGCGTACCTTTATGTAAAAAAATCTTATATAATTTATTTTTATATCGTACTAATTTCAATAAGCTATCAGTCATCCATGGCTTCAATCGTCTCTTTTTAGAAGATATACGTTGAAGAGGGAAATATACATCATATAAACCACGTAATCTTAATTCAAACATATTATAAGCTATATTAATATCATCAGTTTCTTTAATATCATCCCAACACGCATCCTGTAAAGCATTTCTGAATGAAATTATTCTATCTTTTGTAATACATCTAGAATACAAATCTTCTCTAATTTTATTAGATTTACATTTGAGAGATGTTATCTGAAAAACTGGTAAATGATCAGTTGTATCAGAGTATAGAATACCACTCTCAATAGGTAAATCAAATTGATTGGTGAAAATATTGTCAAGTAAACTTGCAGAAGTTCTAGTAATGCGTGTTGGCCTAGATATCAGAGGTAAACAACAATTACTTGACAGAGAATGCATAAAATCTTGAATGTTTGAATGTGTATTAAATTTCAGAAGATCAATATTCAAATCACCCATTATATAAATTTTTTTGTTTTCTCTGACAAGATCACATATCAACGTAGAAAAAGCCTCATTAAATCGTGTGATATTTACATTCGGAGGTTTATAAACGGTGCCGACTATTATATTCCTTTCTTGCGGAGAGTTGATTTCAATGAACAATGAATCACAACACAAATTACTTGGGAGCAACAAATCGGATCTCTCGTTATAAGATACCTCCACCTGTTCTATTACTTCTGTTATTACATAATATGGTATAACCTGGTATGTTTACAGATGGACTTGTGTCTTTCAGCCATGTTTCAGAAAACCCGATAACATCAAATGGAACTTCAAGTGAATGTAATATGTCTGTAATAGACTCTAGATGTTTTGGAAGACTTCTAGAGTTAAAATGTATACAAGAAAAGGTATCATTTTTTAAAGGACTAAATCGACTGGCAAAGTTTTCTAGTTTTTGTTTGTTAAGAAATTAACAAAACAATAAAAAATAAAAGAAATTAATTTCAATTGAGCTTTTTTTTTACACAAAAACTGTTTGATGTGTCTTGAAGAATTCTGACACAAAAATTTAGCAATCCTCCAGTCTTTTTAATGGAGTTATAGGTGAAAATATGATTTCATGCACAAATTTGCATAATTAATTTATTAAAAATAGAAAGGCAATATTTTTCTATTTTATGACGATGTAATCTTGTAGTTGACATCCAGCTCTATCTTCAGGCAAAATTTCGCGGCACTCGCGCGATCGGCGGCCGACATCTGAAGGGGGGGGGGGGGGTCAAATTGACCCCCCCCCCCCCCTCGGTAAAAACTTGGTCTCAAATAGCCCAGTTAGAATAGGGTTAACACATCCTCAACTTTCAACTCTAGTAACTTTTGGAAGGATGCTGCTACTGCTTTTAGAGTTGGTTCTAGTCATGACAGAATGTGTTAACAGATCATGAGGAATGTCAGCTTAACCTGATAATCTCTTCATCGTTGCTATGAAATTTATATCCTATATTGTTGCATTTATTGTACTGAGTACAAATTTGTTTGGTTAAGCGTTTCAATACTTCAGAGCGACTTTCCTCAGTGCACAGAAGAAGAGACATACCTCTTCAAAAACTGTGCTTATATGAGATTGGAATATAGAAATTAAACGTAGTGCAATAAAAGTAATGCATTTATCTAATAATGTCAAGAAACCTCATTTCTGTGCAGCTTTGGTGCTGTATCCTCATATTCTGAGTTTTGGCATGCATTTATATCTTTTATTTCATAATGTAGAATAAATCTTTGGTTTGGTTGGTTGGTTTTGTTTTTTGTTTTTGTTAAATCCCAATTTTGGCTTTATACAGTTGCATTTTTTCTTTTGCTGCAAAATCATCGAAACCCTCAATATCGCTACTATTGTGTAATTGATCCTTACGCACTTTTTACACTTTTGCTGTGCCAAATTGTAATTCTGTGACAGTTTACATTTTCATTGTTGTAGATTTAATGAATAATACATCACTTTCATCTTATCTTCCTCCAATACAAAACAGGCATTGGCATATGGAGGTGTGTATACAAGATGATAATTCATACAACAAAATTTCGTGAAGGATTTCATGTATTTAAGCTTTTACACTTTGACTGAAACTCAAACTTTGATTATCGGTTTATAATGTCTTTGACGCATTTCTGCCATCATATTAATCCAAAGCTATTTTCTCGAAACCGAAAAAATGTACTTCTTTTAAAAGGTATAAACACATTACCGTAACATTGCTATCCGAAGATGCAGAGCGTGATATAAAATGACATACAAAAGACAAATTGAAATTCAACGTATACTCAACATAAAGTCCTGTTTTTATTATTATGGAGCTTTAGATTTTCGCGACGGGGACGTTCAGTGGAAAAAAAAAAATGTCCTAAGCATGCGCAGAAGTCGATCTATTTTTAGCTTGCGTCGTCTGAGTTTTTCACTACGCGTACTGGGCTATTTTTACGTCCGCACAGTTTGCAACGTAGAGAACTACTTCATGCACCGATCATATGAGGACGCCATTTCATTTTTTATACGTTGCGTCCCAGCGTAATCTAAAGCTACTTTTCAGCACGACGCAAGGGAGAGGAGAACGTCCAACGCACTCGTGGTCTCAAACGTCCGCGCGTCAGAATCGAAAGCTCCCTATTATTGTTATGTACCGAACGCCAATGACTATAACGTGTAAACTTCACGTAATGTAATTTTTATTATGATGACAGAGGCAATCGTGACATAGAGCACAGATGATAAGATACGCCGAATAGAGATGTTACTTCACAGCTGGTTAAACTGATCCCTGGTTACATTTTCTGATACATGTATCTGATTTTGGTTCCCTGAAAGCATGCGTTGTCTTCCTTGCATGGATTTTTTTTTTTTTTTTTTTTATTTATGGCCTACACAACATGTCACAATAAAAGGGGAAAAAGCTGAAAAGGAATACAAGGGAAGGAATATTCATCGAGAATACTGTCAATAGTCGACTTATAGTCTACTAGTATGGCACTGCCATCGAGAGTGACCGTTGGATAGCTGATTCCTCTGAATGTCATGTGACCCGTATTCATCCAATCAGATGGCAAGATTCCATAATTATATGTGTTGTATAATAAAATCTAATCCACGTCCTTTGTAAAGATGATTTTACGATGATGGGTTCGTTCATTAGTGGATCAAACTTTCATCGGGTCGCTTGCAACGAATTACAACGCTTCTTATTTCACCCGAGATCCGACTTTTCGCCATTAGACTGCATGGTCACACGACCGGGATTTCCCAATCTGGTGCAAACGATTCCTGGATACCCTGCGCAGACGAGTGTTTGCTCAATGTGTTAGCGTCGAGCTCTCCATCCGTGCGCGCAAATAACTACTCGCTCTGTCGACTGAAATCCGCCGGTTCGTTTCACCGATGAATGCATCTCTCGGTCGCTGAAAGTAGCCATATCAGTTTTACCATCACTATTTCTAACACGGCGACATTAAGAGCTTTCCCGTGCCATCAACGAATTGCATTTGCAAATTTTATATGCACGCCACCTCCTTGCCTGTCCAGGTATCGCAATGGCTGATGACTGAGTCTGAAAACAAATACCGAAATTAAGGAATACCTGATTATCAAATATGTCGGTAAGTAAAAAAGTTATTTGACAATCTAAATAAAAATTATTGACAGTATCTCGTCAAATCAAACATGTGACAAAGGTTAAAAAGTGTGGTAGAGCGAGTATCTATCGCTTATGGAAATGAAAGACAAGAAACTAATTGCTGAAAGCATGACAACGAACTCTAAGATAAAGTTGCTTAGGGAGCAAAAATATATCAACGTTTTACCATCGACTGTTTTGTAAATTGTTCAATTTCACACCGTTCCTTTACCAAGTTGTCACTATGATGTAGCACCATTTTTGCCTCTTATCTCCCTTCTTCAACCTTTATCACAACTGCCAAATGAAATATCTTGTTATTATGCCGTATTTGTTCCTTTCATTGTGTTTGTTTTTAATGTTGTATCTAAAATCAATGTTTGAGATTCCCCTGGTCTTTTAAAAGAGGTTTTCTGGTTTTCTCATATAAACTGTGATCTACTGTATATCCCAGAAAAAGAAATTACAACGGGACCCTCCGCACCAATAACTTAAAAATAATGAATCAATCCAAATATAATTTCAGGGTGTGAGACTATAACCTATTACCCACAATTTAGAGAAGACCCCATTCAATTTGCTCCAGTGGCCACAGAGAAATGATGATTTTTGGAGAGCATGTCAGGAATCCCTTCCCTCCTATATACATTGTAGTTCTGTCCATTGTATTCAGTTCCAAGTGCTAAACTTGGAAGAATCAGAACCAAACACTCACCGTAACGTATTCTGTGTACTAGGCACAGCTGCATACATTAATCCTCCTGTGGCTGTAATATGATAACTATACTTCGAAGATTCGAAGAATATGCATGTTAAGTATGTCAGAAAAGAAGAATTCACTAGCTTCTCTTTCTTTGCTATCGATGGCAAATAACAACACACCACTTACATGAACTACACATTAAAGTGAATCACACAGGTCTGTAAAACAGTACTAGACTAGTAGTTTAGATTTGTAATTTTTTTTTTTCGTAGTACGGAAAATTATACAAATCTTAACGGTTAATCTAACTAAACAAATAAAAACCCTCTTGAGCTCAAAATTTACAGGAGGTTTCCAAATAGTGTTTTCTTCAATACCTAAGTGTTCTCAACAATTTTTTCAAAAATTTGCATGCAAAAGTTTTGCATGCAAAATGGATGATACGTCTTTAAGACCCTGAAAAATAGCATGCAGTCAGTTTAATCATATTGGCTGTTATCAATTCGAAAATCCCGTTGTATTGTATGTATGTGTGTGTGTGTGTGTTTTTTTTTTTTTTTTTTGGGGGGGGGTACATACTGTAGTCATTAACTTCCTATATTCTCCTCTTCCCCTTCCTCGCTATTGTCTTCCTCTCTTGTCCATCTCTCTTTTTCCCTCTCATTCTCTTTATTTTACTCGTCTATTTTCTCAGATTAGTTTACTCGTTACATTCCTCCATTTTTCTCCCATGTGCTTTGACTTTCGCTAGTTTTGTTCCTAAATCTATTCTTTACTGTTCTCATCGTGTTCATTGTTAACCGTCCACTGAACTGCTTTTTTTTTTCTGGCACGTCAGTGGTGTTATTTTGAACTTTTCCCCTAATTACAACTAAGAATCTACTATTTTGTTTTATGAATGTGATCCACAGCATTTGTATAGCGCCATACGTCTGTTGCACATCTCTTTGGCAACAGACAATTTTGTTGTTTGAAGAAAGGACACAACGCTATTACCGATAACTTTAGGTGAAAAACTCTATGGACATAACTTTGAGTTTGCACTTATAACCTTATGCATCAACGCGTCTACAGAGAAGCAATCGAGGATATTACTCTGTTTATATAAACAAGATGCAATGCATGCAGAATCACGAAAGTACTATGCCGAGTTCTTTGATTCACAGTGACGTACGAAGTCATTCCAATTTCCTAATGTCCTAATGTAACACAATAAAACACGATACACACGGAGCATGTAGGCGTTTGAAAAATAACGGGTAATGGGAAATGCATATTGATTCATATCATTAATGCTACAGAAACAAACAGATGTAAAGCGTGCAAATATTAAAGGGGCATTCCGGACGATTTTCATAATTTCACATCATGTAGTACATAAATCAACAGCTTCATGTATAGATTTGTAGAATTTATTGTGGTTCTTGAGCAGAGAAACAGTACTTTCAAAAACCTTAAACAAATTACACTGAACAAAGATGATGACATATGAGCCTCACATATCTCAGAAATGTAGCAGTGTCATTCCATTACAATACCGCATGCTTGCAAGCTCACCTGTGTGTAATCTATGCATGCCTTCTTCTTTTGTGCTGCTTCCTTGAGCCACATCTCATGCATTCTTATGGTGAGGCTGCCATGTCATCATCCTTGTTCATTGCAATTTGTTATAAACTTCGAAAACATTCTTATTTTTCATCCCAATCATTATAAATCCTGAAACTCTGTACCCAGTATAACTAATTTATATATGTTCAAATGTAAAAATTTGAAAATCATCCGGAGGTCTCCTTTAAAGCTTTTAGTGTTGAATTGCGTTCAATATAACATGGATTATGCAGTAGAAAAAAAAAATCAGCTGTAGAAAATAAATTGTATGATTTATTCATAAGAGAACGGGTGATGATTCTAAGAATAATGCCAATGGATTCATAATCGTTCAATGTATAGCATTTGCAGGGAAAAATACAACTAGAAGGGAACTTAGCATGTATTTCGAAAGAGACTTACTGAAAAGCTTATTGCTTGAATAAAGTTAGTCCTTCAGGACCATGGGAGAGAGAGATAGATAGATAGAGAGAAAATTATTAGAGACATTCAAAGGAAACTGATTGACGATTGCACTACATCGACGCAAAAAAGCACTGAATTGATCAGTGTTTTAGGATTAGAACCAGCGCTTGCTGGTATAAAGGATTAGAACCAACACTTGCTGTCAGGCGGAAGCTCGGTGGTCTAGTGGAGATGACGCCTCTTCGGAGATCAGGAGGTCTTAGGTTCGAGTCCTACTTCGCCTATGATTTATTTTATCATGGGTACTACTAAAACATTGATCAATGCAGTCCTTATTTACGTCGAGGTGGTTGTTAATAAGTTCCATAAACACATCTCGACGGAAGAATTTCATGAAATTGAATTAATATAAGGCCTTCGTGAAACGAATTAGACTTAATAACATAGCTCACACAGAAATGAAGACATTGGGCCTACATATTGATCACTGAAATTGATTGTGTATTAAACTACAAAATAAGTTACAAAAATAACTCAAGATTCCATTGGATTTTTTGTGTTCCCAGCGTTAATTTTCAAGTTTTGTGTGTTCAAAGTCTTTCAGCATGGAAGAGATGACATACGAATTTTGGAGTTCATTTTGTCTTTAATATGAAATGTAGCACACTTTTGTATCTTACAACTAGACGAAATCAGATGTATATCTGGTAGGGAATATATCACATACGAAAGATGCATATAGATCGAGGGGTCTTTTTACTACAACAATTAGTGTATGCTCTAGTGATCCACCAGTATTGGACTGTGACTCCAAATACTAAATTTTTCCTCATGCACTACTTGTTCACTTCGGCCGATGCCCTCGGCGATACAAAATTAATGTTGGGACTCGTGATAACTCTATATTGGCCGTTGAATAATCCAGTATGTTGCATGATAGAGCATGCACTAATGTCAGCGCATGCGGTAATTGTATCTTATACCACGCGCATTAACGATAAATACATGCTTTGCAAGATTCATTTCGAAATCCATTGACTAATGGCACTTTGGTGTCAGATTGTGCGCTAAGTACGCATCATCCTCAAAGCCATTAGGCTGTGGTGTACCTCAAGGCTCTGTTGGCTGGCCCATCCTTTTTTCTATTCATTTGATAGGTCTGCGCAAAATATTTCAACGTCATTTAGTTCGGTATCATTTATATGCAGATGACGTACAAGTTTTTGTATCTTTTCCACCGCATCAAATCCATGCATCCCATGCACTGTACAGTCTAGAAAATTGCATCATTGATGTTGATGCTTGGATGAGGTCTAACTCATTGCTTTTAAACCACAGCAAGTGTGAATTAATTCTTTTTGGTTCTAAATCTCACTTGAACAAGTTAGATATCAATTCCATCTCCATGGTAGGTAACGATATCCCTCTGTCAAAGTCATGTCGCAATCTGGGTGTTGTCTTTGACTCTCACATGGCTATGTCTGCTCGAATCACCAACATTTCTAAATCAAACCGCTATTAATTACGTAATATTTGTTTCATTCGAATGTACTTGACTCGCTCTGCAACAGAAAAAAAAAAAAAAAAAAAAAAAAATTGTTCATTCACTCGTTTCTTCACGCCTGGTCTCGGTAATGGCCTGCTTTTCAATTTACCAAACTCACAAATTGCCCACTTACAAATACTACAAAACGCCGCTGCACGCATCTTTCCTTTTTCAAGCAAACGAAGTCACGTCACCCCTATCTTAAAGAGTCTTCATTGCTTGCTTGTAAAGGAGCATATTCGGTTTAAGATACTTCTTCTGGTTTATCATGTTATTGAGGGAACAGCTCCTGATTACAATGTATGTTTGGTTGGTCAATACCAACCTACACGAACTCTTCGATCCTCAACTTCTGGTCTCTTTATTCCGCTTTCTAGCAAATCTTGGGGCGATGAGCTTTCGCTCATGCTGGACCAACACTTTGGAATTCACTTCCACGTGTGCTGAAAGACTCAATCTCCATTACGTCTTTTAGGAGTAACCTAAAATCCTATTTGTTTGATAGTGCGTTTTGAGGACAGACTTCCTTGTCTTCTTTTTTTTTTTTTTTGGTCTTCTTCTTCTTTGACGGTATATGTATTTTCAGTTTTTTTGCTTTGATGCTTTGATGCCTTGAGCATTCAGTCAGAATGGAAAATGTATGTATGTATGTATGTACGTTTGTATGTATGCATTATTATTATTAAACCGTGTTGTGTACTTAAAGGGGAAATCCAGTCCAAATATAAGTTAGTGTGATAAGAAAGAGTAAAATATTACGAGTTCAACGGCATACATTTGATCGAAATCGGCTGAAAAATAAAGAAGGTATGACATTTTGAAATTTCACTATTTTGGGAGGAAACATTTCTTGAACAGTCAATGTGAACATGCAAATGGCAAAGTGCGCATGTCATCCCTCACAACTTACCATATAGTTTATGCATGAAAATTTTGAAATTTCCAGTTTTTCATTCAAACGCAATTATGCTCGAGGCTCAAATCCTCGTAAATCTAACTGATCACTGTTCTGAAGTTATTCACCCAGGTAATAACCTTATTCGTCAAATTTCAATGACAGAAATATTGAATTTTTGTCATTTTTTTTTTTTACATGATCAATGGAAAATTGTGAGGGTATGACATAGAGTAAAGCGCAATGGAAAATGTATGTATTATTTGTATTATCAAACCGTGTTACGTAGTTAAAGACCGTAGCACACATTTCCGGGCAAGCTACGCGGGCTTGTTGCGAGGAGGGATTTTCCAGCACGCAGGAGAATTATCCGCGGGCGGACAGGAATGTTTGCGTGTTTCGTACTTGTTTCTTACCGACTAGACGCGTGCTACTAACCTTCTACTTGCGCGTATTCCTTGTGACCCGCGTGAGAGCTTTGAAACCGATCCGTTTTCTGTTACGAGCGATTTACCGGTATCGAAAAGTACCTGCGTTGGAGTTGCCTGCGAGGTGCTGCCGGTAAGGGTCTCCTACTGGTGTTCTGCGTGTTACTCTGCGAACGAACCCCCCACGACTCACTCGGAACAAGTTTTGAGCATGTTCAAGGCCTTGTCATGCCGTATCTGGGGAAGTTTTGCGGCTTGACTTGCGGGGAAACAACTTTACTACCTGGAGCTCTCCGCAGTTGGTCCGCACCTAACGGTACTTATCGCATATCTCGCCCGTAGTTGCCCGGAGGTGCGCACGCAAGTCCGATTTAACCGCAGCCAAGTTATGAGAATGACCAAACATTTTTTTCGGGGTGGGTCGCGGGGATGCATGGAGAGGTCCAAGCAGAACGCTAGTAGGAGGGCCGGCCCTTAGCGGCAGCATCTCGCAAGCAACTCCCACGCAGGTACTTCACAGTCCCCGTATGCAGCAAGATAATGCCATTCTGTGGGACTTCCTGCAGAGGAATTCCTTCACTGAGTTGTCAGCCCCCCCCCCCCCCCCCGCGACTGGTACACAGGTCACACAGTATACCCGCAAGTAGAATTTAAGTAGAACGTGTCCAGCAAGTAAGACACATGCTCTGACTCGCCCAAATCCTTGTCCGCCCTCAGAAATTGTCCGGTATGCTGGAAAATCCCTACACGCAACAAGCCCGCGCAGCTTGCCCGGAAAGGTGCGACAGGGCCAAAACATGGTTACGGGTGAGATACGTGCTAAGGTACTGTCATGTGCGGGTCATCTGTGGGGACCTCCGGGTAGTAAAAATTAAAGACCTGAATATGAGAACGACCCAAGTCCAATTTTTGGCCAAATTCAGTTTGACATGGGAAATTGTAGTTTATGCATAGACTCATCTTGTGTATGAATGATAAATCCTAATTACCCCCGGAAGTGCCTGAAATTAATGAGTTAAATCTTATATGAATGTAAAAATGAAGGACTTGGGTCATTCTTACATTCATATTATAGCGCCCTCTCTCATCCTTCTCTCATCTCTATAGCAGAATATCATATCATGTATATGATTCAAAGAACGACCCAAGTCCATAATGATTCAAAGAACAACCCAAGTCCATCACACAAAATGGCCTCTCCACAATTAATGTAAATGTTAATTGTCATAATAATAATAAACTTATATGTTCTAATTTGTATATACAATGTCGCCTTCCCATCACAGTTGAATAGAATATTATTGGATAAATAAAAAAGATATGAAGTTTTTTTTAAGTTTACTCGAAATGGTCTTCCATGGACTTGGGTCGTTCTTATATTCATATACTCAATTGTTCTTTGCAAGTCGCACGCAAGGCTTGTCCGGAAAGGTGTGACACGGCCTTAAAGTACGGTGAACGAGAAAAAAAAAAAGGACGATATTCAAAAACAAGGTGATTTATACATTTCTGGAAAGCTTAAGTCTCTAAGAATATGAACAATTAACTTTCAGAAGGTAAAAACGTCTCTAGAACGATGGAGAGATGGTGTTTTGAGACCCTTTTTAGACCGCCTGAATGCGAAATTTTGGTGACCAAAATTATGACGTCTCGAAATTTACGAATCAGCCCTGCTCTGATGCCCTGTGCTACCAACTCCATCCACACAGTGGGCTCCGTCTATTGAGGGCCGTTGCGGACGTGGTTCGTTTGGGGCATACGTATGGAGAGGCAGTTGCATACGTATGCCCGTTTCCATACATATGCCCCAAACGATTTGTGTCCGCAGCGGCCTTCCATATCCGTCGCCTCTCCATCCTTTCTTCTACCACCCCGACTTTGCCACTGTCACTATCAGTGTCATTGTCACTGTCATCACTCAATTCACTCTCGATGTTAAACTCAAAGTCTTTCCGTACAATATCAGGTAAACCTTGGACGTTTTAATGTCTCAGCCGAGAAAGCAGTTGCGACTAAAAACAGGCCAGATATTGCATCCACTCACCAAGAAAGGCGTGCTTTATGAATGGCGGCCTCAATGTCCCGCTGCACTAGTAAGGGGTTTTGTTCATTTCGTGACGTCATATTTTAGGGCTCGAAAAAGCCGGCTGTTTCGGAGCGAAAATCGGTGAAATAAATCAGTTTTAACTCGCGATTTCTCAGTGGCGCGAATATCTTTTAATAAGTCACATTAAAAATCTGTTTTAGGAGACATTTCCCTCTGCTTTGACACCTTCCTTTATATGATTTTCTTGATGTTAATGTCTCGTTCACAATACTTTAACGCACATTCTATAGAGACCATATCTCTTTCAACACAAATGATGTATCAATAGTGTGGCATTCTGAGTAATGAACAGACAACAATAATTTGATCTTTTCAGAAATGACAAATCTAATCAAGCTTTACATCAGTGTTCACTCTGAAAAGACCCGAGTCAGAACTGACCCGGAACTGGGTCCGTTGGGGTCATACACCGTTCCGGGTCAGAAATGACTTGGAATTTGGTCATGAAGATCCCGAATGGGGTCATCCTGACACGATTCATGACTCTGAATGGGTCATATCTGACCACATTCCTTGTCATTTCTGACCCGGAACGGTGTATGACCCCAACGGACCCAGTTCCGGGTCAGTTCTGACTCGGATGTTTTAAGAGTGCAATTGGCTATCCTTTTTATCTATGTGTTTTTTTTTTTTTGTTTTTTTTTTTTGTGAACGGCATTTTTCATTTTATTTTTTAATGATAACCATGTATAGTTCTCTGTATTTGTATACGTGCAGCACTTTTTGTGTGTGTGTGTGTAAACGCAATATCTGTAACTGGAGATTACATCTGACATTGTCATACAGTGTTCACATTAGCTTTTTCTGTGAACTGTACACATTTCTGTTTTTTTTTTTAATAATGATTATGAATAAGGTGAGTTAAGTTGAATTTAATTGAATTGAACTGAATCGTTACAATTCAAAAGAAAAAGAAATAGATCACAACAACAAAAATTCGTAGACTCTGTTAATATCAAAGTTAAACTCATCGCTAAATTGTTTGCCTATAAAAAGATTGCCTTCTCAAACTCTGTAAGTAATCCGTGCTTCTTCTTTTTTTGTCTGATCTCTTGTTCTTTTTGAATTGCCCGTCTATATATAAGACGGTTAATCGTCATGGTAACAGCACAAGCCACTCCAATGACTTAATGCTTCCCCGTGAGGGGGGAAATGACCTCTCGACCACACCTTGGAAATGATGCGCTTTACTTTAGAATCTAATCTTCGCAAACTCTATGCGGATATTTAGGAGGTTATATAGATAATGCATTTTCGAAATTCTGCGCATTAAACTGGTCATGCTCCAATCTAACGACCAAAAAAAAAAAAAAAAAACAACCCAAACAACAACAACAACAACAACAACAAATCGAAAGAAATTGGCTTAAAACTCTGGTGAATGCGTAAATTCTATACCTGTCCTCTTCAGGTACCCGTGCGGCTTTTCCTTACACATGGCGGGAGTATTGCAGCGGTCAATCATACATGATCCTTTAGCTGTCATTGATGCGATGATCGCCAAATGTAATACAAACGGATTAACATTAACAGGAATAACAACAAATACATCCTAAAATCAAGATAGTCTCTAACTCTTAATCATTGCAGCGTCGCTGTCACATAAACGCTCAATAATGATCGAGCAGGAGTTGTAACCCTTCTTCACGAAACCCACACGAAATTGCAATACAGGGAAAAAAAATCATGTTAGTTTTTACCCTCGCAGGTAGAGATTTTCAACTTTACATTGATACATTAACTCGATGATTCTTACACAAATGAATGTCATACAGTTGGTCAAGTCTGGATGCTACTCGTATATAATGGAAATTAGAGTTTAAGGTCTCTTCATGTGTGTTAAAAAAAGTCAAAGACCCCATGACAGCCACAATGAGGACCAAAAAGAAAAAAAAAAGAATAGATAAACCCATTTATACTCACAATCTGTGTTCATTTATCCAACCTATTTTATTTTCTTTTAACAGAAAATCGATAGTCAAGCACTCTTTCAAAAAACAAATGAGTCGAAACAATGAAACTAATTTGAGGCGAAAAGATAATCGCTTTATTGAGAGAATGAAAAACGCTCTCATTTATCGAATTCGCGATTCAAACAGACATGACAGATACACTGGAATGATGTACGAACATGATAATTCTGTCAGATTTATATTTGTCACCCTTTATCGTCTCAGCCGAGTTTGCCCAAAGTGCATTCGCATAACGCTGAAAGAGTGATCGACGCGATATCTAAAGCTTTTGTTGGTCTCTTTGTTCCACAAGTTCCCCATTTGATATGAGCAGTCATAATCACGATGGTGTGTATATCGTTCATCTCAATAGCACGAACAATGCCATGTCATATCTTATGATTATGCAGTCCAGTTGTTTCTATTCAGAGTCATTTGTATTTGCTTTTTCCACGTTGGGTCTTCATTTGAGAAAAAAATGATAATCAAGAATGACACGCATATCATACAAGGCGAAATACAGCAATAGAAATAATCATTACATTTTTTTCATCGATACTTTCTCTTGCCACTGGCGGTGAATGATCAATGTGCTACTGTATCATTACGACAATGTACGGCAGTGCGGTTGAAAATTGAAATGTATCATATTACTGCTTATATGGAGTATACATTCATATCTAATAATGAACAATAGTTATGATAACAGTATACAAATTAATTGTTAGCTGAGTTTACATTCTCGGTGTTTGATGGGGTATTAATCACATTGAGTGATAGTTTTAGTTTTGATTTGTACACATGTGCTTCATTTTTATTTTGATGCTGACGACAGTGATGATTATGTTTTAAGAGGTTAGAGGCTTAGGGTTGAGGGTCGGGTGGAAATCCAGGAATCTCCTACATTTATGTTGACGTCTTTTTTTTCAGTTTTTGAAATTAATGTATGAATATAAATGAAGTCAAGGGTTGGATGATTATATTGGAATTGTATAGTGTTTTTTTATGTTTTGAAGTTTGATAAGAATTATGGAGTTAAGGGGTGGGAATCAGGGATTGAGTGATAATTTTTTTTTTTTAATGATTGTTAAATGTTTCTTAGGGGCAACATGTGTGGTTTCACATGCCTACGGGCAATAGTAAATGTATTTACTTTTGTGTGCCCTGACCCTCATGTAGTCTCCATTCATTTCATTTTCATTTTGTGTAACGTGTACAGTACAGTGTATCCTTTGTAATGTTCATTCTGGTTTTTGTTTCATGTTTGTGATGTTAATGATATGTATCCTACATTCTTTACCTGGTCGAATAAATAATAATAATAGTAATAATAACAAGTACCGTTTCTTGTTTTGTTTCGATATTGATTGGTTACATGCATCCCAGTACTTCATTATAAAGTAGGGGATTTAAAAAACAAACGTAAAAAACAATGTTCCCTTTTATACAGAAGCAAAGCTTTCCCTGTAATATTAGAATCGACAGAAACAGATTGCACATTCAACAAAATAATTGCCGAGTGTACAGCTCCAATAATGGGACTTCCGATTTTAATGGAACACTAGCAGCTTTCAGTCCCCTGTTTTGTTATACATGACGCGCAAAACAAAACACATCATGACCAACTACCTTTTGGGTAGTGCTCTATTCAGCGATCCTGTTTTCAATCATGTTTTTTTTTTTTTTTTTCTATTTCGTCCTTTCAACAGTTCCCAATCTTTACAGTAGTATTTTTCTGGACCATCAGAGGTATTCAAGGTAAGTTCAATCATTTCATCTTTTGTTTAGTAGGTCAAGGTTCTGGTTGTAATAAATTGCAAGATCGTATGGAAGAAGTTCAACAGAGATATCATGTTAAAAAGTGAAACACTTTAAAGGTTCTGTTTACCTTTGGGAGCAGCGATTCAAAAAATGTTCAAGACATCACTTTTGATGCAAATGTGTAGGTCAGGTGTATCACAAAAAATTCTACCATATAAAATTTTTGCAATAAAGTCTAAACTATAAGGAGATATCACTATTTTTCTCATTAAACCATAACTGTAGACGGTTTAGTCTGGAAACAGTTTTTATCATAACTATTGTTCACATTTTGTATATTTAACAATACATAACATTAATTATACTGGTTCAAATTCTTGCATTGGTTGTTTCTACCCTTAACTCACATTTTAGAACTATTTTGAAGCACTAATGGTGGGTTTTTGTTCCATCAGCAAATGGTAAATTATGCCTTTAAGCGTTTAATTCAAGGGCATCTCTATAGTACAATTGTAGGTCAGAACACAAACAGACACACACACACAAAACAAAACAAACAGAATATGATTATGTTGGTTTGCTTGTTTTGATTAGAATGCTAAATCCTTTGAAACGTTGGAAGTCAACAAATGCTCTGATTAGGCATCATGCTTTAGTGATTCTCTAGTATTTTGTGTGTTTGTGTGTGTGTGTGTGTGTGTGTAAGTGTGTGTAAGTGTAATATATATATATATATATATATATATATATACATACATATACACATACAATGTAAATCTTGAAATTGTTTTAGATACATCGTCCAGTGATTAAATTGAGATACCTGAAGTTAGATTATCAATAAGATCCTGTGAAGAGGCGACGTCAGGTTTTCTTGTGGTTATTTATTTTTTTTTTTTTTTGCTGTCGTTTCTCACTGTGCGTTTGTGTGTGTGTGTGTGTCTTCTGCCTTGATATCTTAAATTTCTCTCTCCCTTTAGATTGAAATACATGATCCATGTAAGACCCATGGTCATGTTAATATGGTCAAATTCCCGGACATTAAAAGGGTCACTGCCGTGAAAACCGAAAATTGATCCGAGACATTCGATAAGTATACTTAAAAAAAAAAAAGACAAAGAGGGAGCGATAGTCTGACATAATCACTTTCAAATTTCAAAGTTAGAGAATATTTTGAATTATGTTTCTCCAGCACGGTGTATATTACTTAAATGGCGCATGCGTAATCAACATTACTACACTGTAAAAACATGGGTGTTAGATTTAACACCACGGGTGTTAAATCTAACACCGATCAAACTTCAATAAAGGACCACACCCACAGGTGTTAAAAATGCACTGTGATGGTGTTGAAAAGTGTTCACCTGACACTTCGTGTTGTTAATTTGACACTGTACCAGGTGTTATTTTGACACTGTACTGGTGTTAATTAAAAAATGACACCACATGGTGTTGATTTGATACTTGTTGGTGTTAATATCAATGGTTTAACACCCGTCCAGCTTCAATAAGGGACCACACCAGCTGGTGTTACTTTGGTGTAAAATTATTTTCACATTTTTTCAAAAATCTAGTATTTCAACGTAAAATTCTTGATCGTCTTGTTTAAATTAAAAATCAACAAGAAGTGCAGTTACTAAGAAACTCTTCAAAAAACAGTTTAAAATTTGGAAATGACACCCGGGGGTGTTAATTTAACACCATAAATGAGCACCGAAAATTTAACACCAGCTCGGTGTTCACTATTTAACACCGGACTTTTTGCAGTGTACGTGTAAAGTTCGATGCGATAAAAAAAGAAAAACACAGAAAAAACAGAAAAAAAAACCAGAGGATAGATTTTTGGTGGCATTAATTGTTGGGCCTTTGAGATTTCAAATCACATGAATCTTCCATGATTCTTGGTTTTACACTATGGTATCGGAGTCCAGAAATACTATAATCTCTGCATCAGATGTTCACCTGCTGGTAACCCCCCCCCCCCCCCCCTGTTCCGAGTACGTGGAAGAGAAATTCTGTAATACATTGAAACTCTTACATAATTTATTATATCTCATCACAGGATCGTCAATTGCAATACCAGATGTCTGTCCTGGAGGGTCGAAGATCATTTGTCCGAGTCAATACCACAAGCCCAGCGGGAAACACCTCCAACTTCTCCCGAAGCGCGTACCGGCGGGACACCATGTGAAACAGCTGCCGGAGGAAGAGCAAAGAGGTCAGATGATGTACTGCGCGAGACCTGGTGAGCCTTGGCTTAGAACCCACCACGCCCGATCTAATCTATCCCCAACTCCAACAACTCACGCTGTGGGAATTGAGCCAACCCTGACAAATGTATAAGCCCACATAGCCTATTTAAATGATAGACCCTGGGGAAAAGTCTCCTACTTGGAAAATCCGGTGACAGGAAATCATACAGATAATTGGACTTGATATACGCTCGCTGCATCAAAAGAATAAAGTAATCTTTCCCCATACAGTGTTCAATTTCTTTATAACAAGTTGTTACTTTAAACGTATAAGTGAAGTAGTCGGGTACCTATGGGGGGGGGGGGTCACCGTGCATTCCCCCCCCCCCCCCCGGACTCCTCGAAACTTACATTTTCAGGATCCCCACGACATACCCAAACATAATCAAGATGTTAACAGGAACAAAAAGTGGCTGTTCTAGGCAATTTAACCCTAAAAGGGCCAGACTTTTTTGGCTATGCTCAGACCGGGGGGGGGGGGGGGAGGGGGGTGTGGATTCGGTCCCGCCGAGATCTCGGCCATCGGTGGTGCAATCGCGATGAAATTTTGTATGCGTAAGACCCACGTCATAATCTACAAGATTGTGTCGTAACATTTTTTGAAATAATCAATTTCTAATTTTAATTAATTAATTATACAAATTAAGCTTAAGATTATATTTTGGCTTAATTAAAAGCATTGACAGTCTAATTTTTGACCTGTAAATCTTTTTTAGCATATTTAACAATTGTACATCACAAAAACTTCCAAAACTCATTTCAATTCTTATGTATTTTATTGTTTTCATAATTTCTTATGTATTTCCTTGTTTTTCAACTTTGTTTTTTCTTTGTTTTTTCATTGAAATTGTCACTGACCACTTTTCTACCCTAATTAGCACAAAAATAATCAATGAGAGTAATTAATTTTAAAAATAATCAGGTTTTTATGACTTTCATGACAGAGCACTGTTTTCCATAGGAAATGTACACAAAATCACAAAATTGTGCCCGTTTTGGGGCGACATTCCGTTACAAAAATGGGCGTGACTTCGCAAAAGTATGCGCGGACGTTGCAAATTTTGTCTCAAAAGTCGCGCGAGACTTGAACAAACAAAGTCAAGAAGCCTTGCGACGAGGCCTTCTCGTGCTACAGAATTATAGCCCAAAACATCGAGGGGGGGGGGGCGGATTCCGACACCCTTGGCCCTTTTAGGGTTCATGTTGCATCAACAACAAAAAACAAAAAAAAAATCAATTTCACATATTTTCATACTTAAGGAGGTGGTATGGTGTGCTTTACTGAGTATTTACTCCATATCTTTCTTTTTGATGAACCGAAAGTCACTTAACTTCGTGGGTGCGTTCGACCGTATCCGGGTAATTACCCCCAGAGGTCAATTACCCTCCGGCTAAATACTGGTTAGTGGTAAGGTTAGAGTTAAGATTAGAGTTAGGGTTGGGTTTAGTGTTAGGAGTTTGGGTTATGGTTAGGATTAGTTTCAGGATTAGGATTAGGATTAGGGACAGAGGAAGGGTCCGGGGTAATTGCCCAGGGGGTAATTGCCCTAGACCCGCGTTCGACATACCGTGCCCTATAAAACATGTATATTGAAAGTCATTTTATTCGCTGAAAGTATGTTGTCATGGCAATGCACAATATCTCACTGTAATCTTAATTTTTTAAAGAAAATTTTGTTTTTTGGACAAAAAAAAATGTACTAACATAACTCTTTCCTATGCAAACATTAGGCAACATCATGACGCATTAAACATACAGAAAATCTAAATAAACCGTAATAAGCTCAAATGTAAAAAGAAAAAAATGTATTTCTTCTGTTTCCATGGCAACAGGGTGTGTTATTATAACCTATATACATTGAAACTTCAGCTGGTTATCAGCTCTCATAAGCCCCAAATTGTGTACATTATAACTTTACTTGTTACGGTCATATCCATGCCAATCATTATGAAATTTAGAAAAAAAAAATATATATATATATTTTGTCACAGTCTTATACTATTATGTAAAAGAAGCTAGTGACGTTGAAGCATCAATGTTCAATTTCCTTAGGTTGTCATAAGGGGGCGTTGTGAGCTAAATTATGATAACACACAAAGAAATTGTTGATAGATGTATGCTGGGATGTAAATGTGAAAAAAAAAAATCACAAAAAGTCATACCATTAACGTTACTTTACCTTAATAATTTCTCGTAAGAGTCCCTGTGAGTTGAGGAAAATCCTACATCGATCAATAGACGGCACTCTACATATCTAATTTCCAAGATATTCATAATCAACATCAACTCACCCAGAAATACTGATATTCGTTATTCTGATAGTGACCCTGTGTGGAATAGCAGTAACCCTCTGTGAGTGGGGTGTCGGAGTGGGGTGGGGATAGGGGGGGCAGGGGGTATTTGTGTCCCAGGCGCCACTCTCAAGGAGCATATTTTCCCTGTCTACTTCATCTGGTTTGGGATTATAACACTCCATATGAAGAGTTTGTTTGCAAAAACCGATAAGTCCATTTTTGAAGATTTTGAAGTACGGTCTCTGTCATAAAGTACAAAATAATACCTTTTAAATGATATATTGGTCACTACATATAAAGGCATATTTTTGAAGTTATGGTCAAAAGAAGCAGAAATTTTCTTATTATTCTCTTTATTTTTCTTGACCTCTAATCGCAAATATCTCCACTTGACAAATATGGACTTATCGGTTTTTGCAAACAAACTCTTCATATAGACATTTGAAGGGTGCTTCCAAAATGTATACCTAACTATACGTAATGCTTACACATAGGGCCTACATGTTTGCTAATAAAACACAGGCTATCTTGACTACGTAAGCAATGAGTTATATAACTTGTGTAGTAGGAGTCCTCATAACTACAATTTGTGAACATAGTGAACATGCTGAGCAATACGAAGATGAAATATCACATAACAAATGCAGAGCGCTTTGAGTGAGTTGTACTGGGATACTTTGTACACACTTATAAATGTTTTCAAAGAAAAAGCTTTTAAGTGCAGTAACTTTTACTAACTGTCCACCATGTGCTCCCATTTGTGGTATGATTAACTAGATATGACTTTATGATGACTTGAAGATATGATTAACTGACTTATGAGATGACGGAAGTAGCGGTTCAGAAATGGTGCGAATCCATCTTTGGTATAAACCGTACCGTAGTTCTCCAGGATTCCTGTAAGTCCTGCGCCACCAGCACCACAACGAGACTTTGCAAACTTCATGAAAGTCTCTTCCATGGTCTTATCCGCAGCACATCGATTTCCAGGAAGATGAGAGTGAGCAACAGAGATGGCTCCATTTTTGTTGCCCCTGGATGACTTGTCTCGATGGTTGATAGGAACACGTCAAACCAAGTCAGATACATTGCGTAGTTGATGCTTCCAAAGCTGAAGAAAAGCTCTGCCATGTCTCCCATGCATTTGTAGTATGGTTGGGGCATGTAGAGCCCACTAATGTCAAAATCGCCCACTAATGTCAAAACAACCACTAATGTCATAACACGTCGACGACAAATGTCAAAACAACCACTAATGTCATAACGCGTCGACGACAAATGTCAAAACAACCACTAATGTCATAACACGTCGACGACAAATGTCAAAACAACCACTAATGTCATAACACGTCGACGACAAATGTCAAAATCGGATCAACCACTAATGTCATAACACGTCGACGACAAATGTCAAAATTTCCATTTTTACTGCAAATGTCATAACACGTCGACGACAAATGTCAAAATCGGATTAACCACTAATGTCATAACACGTCGACGACAAATGTCAAAATTTCCCAATTTTCTGCAATATGTCCTGACGCGTCACAAGGGCGGATCGAGGAATGCCATAAAGGGGAGGCGCCTTTACAAAATCAAAGGTTGGCACGACCCTCGCCCCCCCCCCCCCCTTTCTTTTTCTTATTTCTGCTGTGTTCACAAAATAAAGAGAGGGGGGCACTAAAGGGGGATGTGCCCCCTCTAAATCCGCGATTGCGTCAACCACAAATATCAATATTGGATTTACCACAAATGTCATAACACGTAGACCACAAATGTCATAACGCGACATAGTGGCGGATCCATGAATTCCGTAAAGGGGGGGGGGGGGCTTTACAAAGTCAAAGGCTGGCGCGACCCCCTTTTCTTATTTTTGTTTCTGTTAGTGACGGTGCACGAGAGGGGGAAGCGCCCCCTTTCGATCTATCATTGCGTCAACCAC
The DNA here is from genome assembly GCF_964275005.1 of Diadema setosum. Lineage (NCBI taxonomy): Eukaryota > Metazoa > Echinodermata > Echinoidea > Diadematoida > Diadematidae > Diadema > Diadema setosum. The sequence goes on along the minus strand of NC_092696.1, from coordinate 19,531,899 downwards.
ATGGAAAAACTCAGTGCTTGCATTACAGGGGCGGATACAGGAATTTTGTAAAGGGGAGGCGTCTTTACAAAGTCAAAGGCTTGCGCGACCTTCCCCCCTCCCCATTTTCTTGTGTTGACGAAATAAAGAGAGGGGCACTAAAGGGGGATGCGCCCCCTCTCAATCCACGATTGCATCAACAACAAGTCAAAATCGGGGATTAACCACAAATGCAATAACACGTCGACCACAAATGTCATAACGCGTCACGGGGAGGGGGGGGGGATCCAGGAATTCCGTAAAGGGGGGGGGGGAGGCGCATTTACAAAATCAAAGGCTGGCGCAACACTGGCGGGTACACCAAGGGGATGAGCCCCCTCTCGACCCATCATTGCGTCAACCGCAAATATCAAAACTCATTGCTTGCATTACGGGGCGGATCCAGAAATTTCGTAAAGGGGAGGCGGCTTTACAAAATTAAAGGCTACCGCACACCTCCCATATCTTTCTTTTTATCTATGTTGTTTTAACCAAAAAAAAAAAGAAAAGAAAAGAAAGGGGGCACCAGAGGGGGATGCGCCCCCTCCTGATCCATCATTGCGTCAAGCACAAATGACCAAACTCATTGCTTGCATTACAGAGGCTGATCCAGGAATTTCGTTAAGGGGAGGCGTCTTTGCAAAGTAAAAGGCTTGCGCGACCTTCCCCCCTCCCCATTTTCTTGTGTTGACGAAATAAAGAGAGGGGCACTAAAAGGGGATGCGCCCCCTCTCAATCCACGATTGCATCAACAACAAGTCAAAATCGGGGATTAACCACAAATGCAATAACACGTCGACCACAAATGTCATAACGCGTCACAGGGGGGGGGGGGATCCAGGAATTCCGTAAAGGGGGGGGGGCGCCTTTACAAAATCAAAGGCTGGCGCAACACTGGCGGGTGCACCAAGGGGATGAGCCCCCTCTCGACCCATCATTACAGGGGCTGATCCAGGAATTTCGTTAAGGGGAGGCATCTTTGCAAAGTAAAAGTCTTGCGCGACCCTCCCCTCCCCTATTTCTTCTTTTTATTTCTGTCGTGTTGACGAAATAAAGAGATTGGGCACTAATGGGGGATGCGCCCCCTCCTAATCCGCGATTGCGTCAACCGCAAATGTCAAAATCGGGGATTAACTACAAATGTCATAACGCGTCGACCACAGGTGTCAAAATTTTCAAACTAACTGCAAATGCCATAACGCGTCACAGGGGGTGGATCCAGGAATTCCGTAAAGCGGAGGGGCGCCTTAAAAAAATCAAAGGCTGGCGTGACACCCGCCCCCCCCCCCCCAATTTTCATCTTTATTTCTGTTGTTTTAACATACTATAGTGAGAGGGAGCCAGAGGTGGAAGAGCCCCCTCTCGAATCATGATTGCGTCAACCACAAATATCAAAACTCATTGCTTGCATTACGGGGGCGGATCCAGGAATTCCGTAAAGGGGAGGGGCGGCTTTACAAAATGAAAGGCTGGCCCGACCTTCCCCCTTTTCTTCTTTTTATTTCTGTTGTGTTGACGAAATAAAGAGAGGGGGCACTTAGGAGGGGGGGGGGGGTGCGCCTCCTCTAAATCCGCGATTGCGTCAACCGCAAATGTCAATATTGGATTAACCACAAATGTCATAACACTTCGAACACAAAATAATGTCATAACGCGTCACATGGGCGGATCAAGTAATTCCATAAAGGGGGAGGGGGCTGGCGCGACCCCCTTTTCTTATTTTTTTTCTGTTGTTTTAACCTAATATAGTGAGGGTGCACCAGAGGGGGAAGCGCCCCCTCTCGATCCATCATTTCGTCAACCACAAATGGAAAAACTCATTGCTTGCATTACAGGGGCATATCCAGGAATTCCGTGAAGGGGAGGTGCCTTTACAAAATCAAAGGCTCGCGAGACACCACCCCATTTTCTTCTTTTCGGGCACCATGGGGGATGCGCCCCCTCTCGATCCAGGATTGCGTCAACCACAAATGACTAAACCCATTGCTTACATTACAGGGGCGTATCCAGGAATTCCGTGAAGGGGAGGCGCCTTTACAAAATCAAAGGCTCACGCGACACCACCCCATTTTTTTTCTTTTCATTTTCTCTTGTTTTAACAAAATATATAGAGGGGCACCATGGGGGATGCGCCCCTCTCAATCCATGATTGCGTCAACCACAATGACCAAACTCATTGCTTCCATTACAGGGGCGGGTCCAGGAATTCCGTAAAGGGGAGGGGGTGCACCTTTGCATAATTAAAGCCTGACGCATCACCCCATCTTTTTATCATTTATGTTGTTTTGAAGAAAAAAAAATAGACGGGGCATCAGAGGGGGATGCGCCCGTCTCGATCCGCGATTGCGTCAACCACAAAATGTCAAAACTCATTGCTTGCATTACAGGGGCGGATCCAGGAATTCTGTAAAGGGGGGGGGGAGCCTTGACAAATTTAAAACCTGCCGCACCCCTATTTTTCATTTCTGTTGTTTTAACAACAACAGAAATGCTTGCTCATTGCTTGTATTACAGGAGCGGGTCCAGGAATTCCGTAAAGCGTAAAGGGGAGACGTCTTCTCAAAATGAAAGGTTGACGCAATCCTCCTCCCCCTTATCAATATCGTCTTATTTCTTTTGTTTAAACGACAGTTAAAGCGGCAGTCTTTAATTGTGTAAAGGAGCCTCCATCACTTTACGGAATTCTGGTTCCGCCCCCTGTAATGCAAACAATGGGTTTTGCCATTAACTTGTGGTTGACGCAGTCGCGGATCTAGAGGGGGACACGGTACCCCCTCCCCGTCTCTATTTTTGTTAATTAAATGGAAAAAAAAAAGGCGAGGCAGTTTGCGCAACTTTTTGATTTTATAAACGCTTCTCTCCTTTACGGAATTTGGACCGCCCCTCTAATGCAAGCAATGAGTGTTGACATTTTGTGTTAACCCAATCGCGGATCGAGAGGGGGCTCATACCTCTATGGTGACTCCTTCATTTTTTTTTTAACAATAGAAAAATTAAAAGAAAAAATAGGGGGGTGCGGCAGATTTAAATTTTGTAAAGGCGCTTCCCCTTTACGGAATTCCTGGATCCGTCCCTGTACGGTAAGAAATTAGTTTTGATATTATGGTTAACGCAATCGCGGATCGAGAAGGAGGCGCATCCCCCTCTGATGCTACCTCTCTTTTTTTAAAACAATAATAAAATATGGGGGTGCGGCAGCCATTATAACTTGTAAAGGCGCCTCCCGTTTACTGAATTCCTGGATCCGCCCTTAATGCAAGCAATGAGTTTTGACATTTGTGGTTGACGCAATCATGGATTGGGAGGGGACTGGTACATCTCTGGTGCCCCCCCCCCCCTTTTTTTTGTTAAAACAAAAAAAAAATAAATAAAATGGGGGGGGGGGGGGGTGGAAGCCTTTAATTTTGTAAAGGTGTCTACCTTTTACGGAATTCCTGGATCCACCCCTGTAATGCAAACGATACAGCAGCTTTGATTTTGTAAGGGCGCCTCCCCTTAACGGAATTCCTGTATCCGCCCCTATCATGCAAGCAAAAATGAGTTTTGACATTTTGTGGTTGACCGAATCGCGGATCGAGAAGGGAGAGCATCCCCCTCTGGCGCTCCCCTCTTTCTTTTTCTTTAGTTAAAACAATAGAAAAATGGAAAAAATGGAGGGTTGGGGTGCGGCAGTTCTAGTTTTGTAAAGACGCCCCCCCCCCCCCCCCTTTACGAAACTCCTTGATCCGCCCCTGTAACGCGTTATGCCGCATCCCCTTTTTTTATTTCATTTCTGTTGTTTACCAACAAAAACAAAACAAAAACAAAAAATAGAGAGGGGTACCAGAGGGGGATGCTCCCCTCCCCCTCGATCCGCAATCGCGTACGTCAACCACAAATGTCAAAACTCATTGCTTGCATTACGGGGGCAGGTCCAAGAATTCCTTAAAGCGCAAAGGGGAGACGTCTTTTCAAAATGAAAGGCTTGCGAAATCCCCCTCCCCCTTATTTTTCTTTTTATTTCTTTTGTTTAAACGTTAAAAAAAAGAAAAAAAAAGAATGGGGGTGCGGCAATCTTTAATTTTGTAAAGGGGCCTCCCCTTTACGGAATTCCTGGTTCCGCCCCATGCAATGCAAACAACGAGATTTGCCAAAAACTTGTGGTTGACGCAGTCGCGGGTCGAGAGGGGGGCGGTATACCCCTCCCCGTCTCTACTTTTGTAAACACGAAAGAAATTGAATTAAGAAAAAGGAGAGGTGGCTTGCGCAGGCATTTGATTTTTTTAATGGCGTCTCCCCTTTACGGAATTCCTGGACCCGCCCCTATAGTGCAATCGCGGATCGAAAGGGGGCGCATTCGTCTCTGCTGCCTTCTTTCATGTTTTAAACAACAGAAATAAAAAGAAAAAAAAAAGAGGTGCGGCTGTTCTAATTTTGTAAAGGTGGCTCCCCTTTACGAAATTCCTGGATCCGCCCCTGTGACGCGTTATGACATTTGCAGTACATCTGGAAATTTCGACATTTTTGTGGTCGACGTCTTATGACATTTTGTGGTTAATCCAATTTTGACATTTGCGGTTGGCGCAAACGCTGATCGAGAGGGGGCGCATCCCCCTCTGGTGCCCCTCGCTATGTTTTGTTAACGCAACAGAAATAAATATAAGAAAATGGGGTGGGGTCTCGACAGCCTTTGATATTGTAAAGGTGACTCCCCTTTACGGAATTCCTGGATCCGCCCCTGTAATGCAAGCAATGAGTTTTGATTTTTGTGGTTGACGCAATCAAGCATGGACCGAGAGGGGGCGCGTCCCCCTCTGGTGCCCCCTCACTATATTTTGTTAAAAGCCTTTGATTTTTAAAGGCGGCCATCCCCTTTACGGAATTCCTGGATCCACCCCTCTGACGCATTATGACATTTGCAATTAGTTTGAAAATTTTGACATTTGTATGTGGTCGACGTGTTATGACATTTATTTATTTTTTTTTTTTTATTTGATTTTGCTACAACACGCATTTCCCATAGACACCTGCCCGAGTATACTCGGGACTCGTCCTCAACGGGTTAATCTCCGATTTTGACATTTTCGGTTGACGCAATCGCGGATTGAGAGGGGGCGCATCTCCCTTCAGTGCCTCCTCTCTTTATTTCATCAAGACAACAGAAATAAAAAGAACGAAATGGGGGAGGGAGGAGGGTCGCACCAGACTTTGACTTTGTAAAGACGCCTCCCCTTTACGAAATTCCTGGATCCGCCCCTGTAATGAGAGCAATGAGTTTAGTCATTTGTGGTTGACGCAATGATGGGATCGAGGGGGGCGCATCCCCTTTGTGCACCCTCACTATAATTATTAGGTTAAAAACAACAGAAATAAAAATAAGAAAGGGGGGGGGAGTGTCTCGCCAGCCTTTGATCTTGTAAAGGCGCCCCCCCCCCCCCCGTACGGAATTCCTTGATCCCACCCTGTAATGCAAGCAATGAGCTTTCCATTGTATATTATGTGGTTGAAGCAATGATGGATCGCGAGGGGGCGCTTCCCCCTCTCGTGCACCCTCACTATATTAGGTTAAACCAACAGAAACAAAAATAAGAAAAGGGGAGTCGCGCCAGCCTTTGATTTTGTACAGGCGCGCCCCCCACCCCACCCTACGGAATTCCTGGATCCGCCCCTGTGTTGCGTTATGACATTTGTGGTTAATCCAATACTGATATTTGTGCTTGACGCAATCTCGTATTTAGAGGGCGCATCCCCCTTTAGTGCCCCCTCTCTTTATTTTTTTTTTCAACACAACAGAAATAAAAATAAGAAAATGGGGGTGGGGGCGAAGGTCGCGCCAGCCTTTTATTTTGTAAAGCCGCCTCCCCTTTACGGAATTCCTGGATCCGCCCCCGTAATACAAGCAATGAGTTTTGATATTTCTGGTTGGACGCAATGATGGGTCGACGAGAGGGGGCGCATCCCCCTCTGGTGCACCCTCACTGTAATTATTAGGTTAAAACAACAGAAAAAAAAATTTGGGGGGGGGGACGTGTCGCGTCAGCCTTTGATTTTGTAAAGGCGCCTCCCCCCCCCCCTTTACGGAATTCCTGGATCCCCCCCCCTCCCCGTGACGCGTTATGACATTTGTGGTCGACGTGTTATTGCATTTGTGGTTAATCCCCGATTTTGACTTGTTGTTGATGCAATCGTGGATTGAGAGGGGGTGCATCCCCTTTTAGTGCTCCTCTCTTTATTTCGTCAACACAAGAAAATGGGGAGGGGGTAAGGTCGCGCCAGCCTTTGACTTTGTAAAGACGCCTCCCCTTTACAAAATTCCTAGATTCGCCCCTGTAATGCAAGCAATGAGTTTGTCCATAATTTTATGTGGTTGACGCAATGATGGATCGAGAGGGGCGCTTCCCCCTCTCGTGCACCCTCACTAACAGAAACAAAAAGAAAAGGGGGTCGCGCAAGCCTTTGAATTTGTAAAGGCCCCCCCCCCTTTACGGAATTCATGGATCCGCCCCTGTGTCGCGTTATGACATTTGTGGTCGACGTGTTATGACATTTGTGGTTAATCCAATATTGATATTTGTGGTTGACGCAATCGCGGATTTAGAGGGGGCGCATCCCCCTTTAGAGCCCCTCTCTCTATTTTGTCAAGACAACAGAAATAAAAATAAGAAAATGGGGGGGGGGGGGGGGGGAGGGGGCCGAGGGTCACGCCAGCCTT